>NW_027250729.1:0-115239 GCF_044704955.1 Pristiophorus japonicus | reverse complement strand
CACTGACCGCTAACCTCCGGCCACTCACTGCATACCTCACTGACCGATAACTTCCTCCGGCCACTCACTGCATCCCTCACTGACCGATAACCTCCTCCAGCCACTCACTGCATCCCTCACTGACCGATAACCTCCTCCGGCCACTCACTGCAGCCCTCACTGAACGATAACCTCCTCCGGCCACTCACTGCATCCCTCACTGACCGATAACCTCCTCCGGCCACTCACTGCATCCCTCACTGACCGCTAACCTCCTCCGGCCACTCACTGCATCCCTCACTGACCGATAACCTCCTCCGGCCACTCACTGCATCCCTCTGACCGATAACCTCCTCCGGCCACTCACTGCATCCCTCACTGACCGATAACCTCCTCCGGCCACTCACTGCATCCCGCACTCACCGCTAACCTCCTCCGGCCACTCACTGCATCCCTCACTGACCGATAACATCCTCCGGCCACTCACTGCATCCCACAGTGACCGCTAACCTCCTCCGGCCACTCACTGCATCCTTCACTGACCGCTAACCTCCTCCGGCCACTGACTGCATTCCTCACTGACCGCGAACCTCCTCCGGCCACTCACTGCATCCCTCACTGACCGATAACCTCCTCCGGCAACTCACTGCATCCCTCACTGACCGATAACCTCCTCCGGCCACTCACTGCATCCCTCACTGACCGCTAACCTCCGGCCACTCACTGCATCCCTCACTGACCGATAACATCCTCCGGCCACTCACTGCATCCCTCACTGACCGATAACCTCCTCTGGCCACTCACTGCCTCCCTCACTGACGTATAACCTCCTCCGGCCACTCACTGCATCCCTCACTGACCGATAACCTCCTCCGGCCACTCACTGCAGCCCTCACTGACCGATAACCTCCTCCGGCCACTCACTTCATCCCTCTGACCGATAACCTCCTCCGGCCACTCACTGCATCCCTCACTGACCGATAACCTCCTCCGGCCACTCACTGCATCCCTCTGACCGATAACCTCCTCCGGCCACTCACTGCATCCCTCACTGACCGATAACCTCCTCCGGCCACTCACTGCATCCTTCACTGACCGATAACATCCTCCGGCCACTCACTGCATCCCTCACTGACCGATAACTTCCTCCAGCCACTCACTGCATCCCTCACTGATCGATAACCTCCTCCGGCCACTCACTGCATCCCTCACTGATCGCTAACCTCCGGCCACTCACTGCATCCCTCACTGACCGATAACCTCCTCCGGCCACTCACTGCATCCCTCACTGACCGCTAACCTCCGGCCACTCACTGCATCCCTCACTGACCGATAACTTCCTCCGGCCACTCACTGCATCCCTCACTGTCCGATAACCTCCTCCGGCCACTCACTGCATCCCTCACTGACCGATAACCTCCTCCGGCCACTCACTGCATCCCTCACTGACCGATAACTTCCTCCAGCCACTCACTGCATCCCTCACTGATCGATAACCTCCTCCGGCCACTCACTGCATCCCTCACTGACCGATAACCTCCTCCGGCCACTCACTGCATCCCTCACTGACCGATAACCTCCTCCGGCCACTCACTGCATCCCTCACTGACCGATAACTTCCTCCAGCCACTCACTGCATCCCTCACTCACCGCTAACCTCCTCCGGCCACTCACTGCATCCCTCACTGACCGCTAACCTCCTCCGGCCACTCACTGCATCCCTCACTGACCGCTAACCTCCGGCCACTCACTGCATCCCTCTTTGACCGATAACCTCCTCCGGCCACTCACTGCATCCCTCACTGACCGATAACCTCCTCCGGCCACTCACTGCATCCCTCACTGACCGATAACCTCCTCCGGCCACTCACTGCATCCCTCACTGACCGATATCCCCCTCCGGCCACTCACTGCATCCCTCTGACCGATAACCTCCTCCGGCCACTCACTGCATCCCTCACTGACCGATAACCTCCTCCGGCCACTCACTGCATTCCTCTGACCGATAACCTCCTCCGGCCACTCACTACATCCCTCACTGACCGATAACCTCCTCCGGCCACTCACTGCATCCCTCACTGACCGATAACTTCCTCCAGCCACTCACTGCATCCCTCACTGACCGATAACCTCCTCCGGCCACTCACTGCATCCCTCACTGACCGATAACATCCTCCGGCCACTCACTGCATCCCTCACTGACCGGTAACCTCATCCGGCCACTCACTGCATCCCTCACTGACCGATAACCTCCTCCGGCCACTCACTGCATCCCTCACTGACCGATAACCTCCTCCGGCCACTCACTGCATCCCTCACTGACCGATAACATCCTCCGGCCACTCACTGCATCCCTCAGTGACCGCTAACCTCCTCCGGCCACTCACTGCATCCTTCACTGACCGCTAACCTCCTCCGGCCACTCACTGCATCCCTCACTGACCGCTAACCTCCTCCGGCCACTCAATGCATCCCTCACTGACCGATAACTTCCTCCGGCAACTCACTGCATCCCTCACTGACCGCTAACCTCCGGCCACTCACTGCATCCCTCACTGACCGATAACATCCTCCGGCCACTCACTGCATCCCTCACTGACCGATAACTTCCTCCGGCCACTCACTGCATCCCTCACTGACCGATAACCTCCTCCGGCCACTCACTGCATCCCTCACTGACCGCTAACCTCCGGCCACTCACTGCATCCCTCACTGACCGATAACATCCTCCGGCCACTCACTGCATCCATCACTGACCGATAACTTCCTCCGGCCACTCACTGCCTCCCTCACTGACCGATAACCTCCTCCGGCCACTCACTGCATCCCTCACTGACCGATAACCTCCTCCGGCCACTCACTGCATCCCTCACTGACCGATAACCTCCTCCGGCCACTCACTGCATCCCTCTGACCGATAACCTCCTCCGGCCACTCACTGCATCCCTCACTGACCGATAACCTCCTCCGGCCACTCACTGCATCCCTCACTGACCGATAACCTCCTCCGGCCACTCACTGCATCCCTCACTGACCGATAACATCCTCCGGCCACTCACTGCATCCCTCACTGACCGATAACTTCCTCCGGCCACTCACTGCCTCCCCCACTGACCGATAACCTCCTCCGGCCACTCACTGCATCCCTCACTGACCGATAACCTCCTCCGGCCACTCACTGCAACCCTCACTGACCTATAACCTCCTCCGGCCACTCACTGCTTCCCTCTGACCGATAACCTCCTCCGGCCACTCACTGCATCCCTCACTGACCGATAACCTCCTCCGGCCACTCACTGTATCCCTCACTGACCGATAACCTCCTCCGGCCACTCACTGCATCCCTCTGACCGATAACCTCCTCCGGCCACTCACTGCATCCCTCACTGACCGATAACTTCCTCCAGCCACTCACTGCATCCCTCACTGATCGATAACCTCCTCCGGCCACTCACTGCATCCCTCAGTGACCGCTAACCTCTTCCGGCCACTCACTGCATCCCTCACTGACCGCTAACCTCCTCCGGCCACTCACTGCATCCCTCACTGACCGATAACCTCCTCGGGCCACTCACTGCATCCCTCAGTGACCGCTAACCTCCTCCGGCCACTCACTGCATCCCTCAGTGACCGCTAACCTCTTCCGGCCACTCACTGCATCCCTCACTGACCGCTAACCTCCTCCGGCCACTCACGTCATCCCTCACTGACCGCGAACCTCCTCCGGCAACTCACTGCATCCCTCACGGACCGATAACCTCCTCCGGCCACTCACTGCATCCCTCACTGACCGATAACTTCCTCCGGCCACTCACTGCATCCCTCACTGACCGATAACCTCCTCCGGCCACTCACTGCATCCCTCACTGACCGATAACCTCCTCCGGCCACTCACTGCATCCCTCTGACCAATAACCTCCTCCGGCCGCTCACTGCATCCCTCAGTGACCGCTAACGTCCTCCGGCCACTCACTGCATCCCTCACTGACCGATAACATCCTCAGGCCACTCACTGCATCCCTCAGTGACGGCTAACCTCCTCCGGCCACTCACTGCGTCCCTCAATGACCGATAACCTCCTCCGGCCACTCACTGCATCCCTCACTGACCGATAACCTCCTCCGGCCACTCACTGCATCCCTCACTGACCGCTAACCTCCGGCCACTCACTGCATCCATCACTGACCGATAACTTCCTCCGGCCACTCACTGCATCCCTCACTGACCGATAACCTCCTCCGGCCACTCACTGCATCCCTCTGACCAATAACCTCCTCCGGCCGCTCACTGCATCCCTCAGTGACCGCTAACGTCCTCCGGCCACTCACTGCATCCCTCACTGACCGATAACCTCCTCCGGCCACTCACTGCATCCCTCACTGACCGATAACTTCCTCCAGCCACTCACTGCATCCCTCACTGACCGATAACCTCCTCCGGCCACTCACTGCATCCCTCACTGACCGCTAACCTCCGGCCACTCACTGCATCCCTCACTGACTGATAACATCCTCTGGCCACTCACTGCATCCCACAGTGACCGCTAACCTCCTCCGGCCACTCACTGCATCCCTCACTGACCGATAACCTCCTCCGGCCACTCACTGCATCCCTCTGACCGATAACCTCCTCCGGCCACTCACTGCATCCCTCACTGACCGATAACTTCCTCCAGCTACTCACTGCATCCCTCACTGACCGATAACCTCCTCCGGCCACTCACTGCATCCCTCACTGACCGCTAACCTCCGGCCACTCACTGCATCCCTCACTGACCGATAACCTCCGGCCACTCACTGCATCCCTCACTGACCGATAACCTCCTCCGGCCACTCACTGCATCCCTCACTCACCGCTAACCTCCTCCGGCCACTCACTGCATCCCTCACTGACCGCTAACCTCCTCCGGCCACTCACTGCATCCCTCACTGACCGATAACCTCCTCCGGCCATTCACTGCATCCCTCAGTGACCGCTCACCTCCGGCCACTCACTGCATCCCTCACTGACCGCTAACCTCCTCCGGCCACTCACTGCATCCCTCACTGACCGTTAACCTCCTCCGGCCACTCACTGCATTCCTCACTCACCGCAAACCTCCTCCGGCCACTCACTGCATCCCTCACTGACCGCTAACCTCCTCCGGCCACTCACTGCATCCCTCACTGACGGTTAACCTCCTCCGGCCACTCACTGCATTCCTCACTCACCGCAAACCTCCTCCGGCCACTCACTGCATCCCTCAGTGACCTCTAACCTCCTCCGGCCACTCACTGCATCCCTCACTGACCGCTAACCTCCTCCGGCCACTCACTGCATCCCTCACTGACCGCTAACCTCCTCCGGCAACTCACTGCATCCCTCATTGACCTATAACCTCCTCCGGCCACTCACTGCATCCCTCACTGACCGCTAACCTCCGGCCACTCACTGCATACCTCACTGACCGATAACTTCCTCCGGCCACTCACTGCATCCCTCACTGACCGATAACCTCCTCCAGCCACTCACTGCATCCCTCACTGACCGATAACCTCCTCCGGCCACTCACTGCAGCCCTCACTGAACGATAACCTCCTCCGGCCACTCACTGCATCCCTCACTGACCGATAACCTCCTCCGGCCACTCACTGCATCCCTCACTGACCGCTAACCTCCTCCGGCCACTCACTGCATCCCTCACTGACCGATAACCTCCTCCGGCCACTCACTGCATCCCTCTGACCGATAACCTCCTCCGGCCACTCACTGCATCCCTCACTGACCGATAACCTCCTCCGGCCACTCACTGCATCCCGCACTCACCGCTAACCTCCTCCGGCCACTCACTGCATCCCTCACTGACCGATAACATCCTCCGGCCACTCACTGCATCCCACAGTGACCGCTAACCTCCTCCGGCCACTCACTGCATCCTTCACTGACCGCTAACCTCCTCCGGCCACTGACTGCATTCCTCACTGACCGCGAACCTCCTCCGGCCACTCACTGCATCCCTCACTGACCGATAACCTCCTCCGGCAACTCACTGCATCCCTCACTGACCGATAACCTCCTCCGGCCACTCACTGCATCCCTCACTGACCGCTAACCTCCGGCCACTCACTGCATCCCTCACTGACCGATAACATCCTCCGGCCACTCACTGCATCCCTCACTGACCGATAACCTCCTCTGGCCACTCACTGCCTCCCTCACTGACGTATAACCTCCTCCGGCCACTCACTGCATCCCTCACTGACCGATAACCTCCTCCGGCCACTCACTGCAGCCCTCACTGACCGATAACCTCCTCCGGCCACTCACTTCATCCCTCTGACCGATAACCTCCTCCGGCCACTCACTGCATCCCTCACTGACCGATAACTTCCTCCGGCCACTCACTGCATCCCTCTGACCGATAACCTCCTCCGGCCACTCACTGCATCCCTCACTGACCGATAACCTCCTCCGGCCACTCACTGCATCCCTCACTGACCGATAACTTCCTCCAGCCACTCACTGCATCCCTCACTGATCGATAACCTCCTCCGGCCACTCACTGCATCCCTCACTGATCGCTAACCTCCGGCCACTCACTGCATCCCTCACTGACCGATAACCTCCTCCGGCCACTCACTGCATCCCTCACTGACCGCTAACCTCCGGCCACTCACTGCATCCCTCACTGACCGATAACTTCCTCCGGCCACTCACTGCATCCCTCACTGTCCGATAACCTCCTCCGGCCACTCACTGCATCCCTCACTGACCGATAACCTCCTCCGGCCACTCACTGCATCCCTCACTGACCGATAACTTCCTCCAGCCACTCACTGCATCCCTCACTGATCGATAACCTCCTCCGGCCACTCACTGCATCCCTCACTGACCGATAACCTCCTCCGGCCACTCACTGCATCCCTCTGACCAATAACCTCCTCCGGCCACTCACTGCATCCCTCACTGACCGATAACCTCCTCCGGCAACTCACTGCATCCCTCACTGACCGATAACCTCCTCCGGCCACTCACTGCATCCCTCACTGACCGCTAACCTCCGGCCACTCACTGCATCCCTCACTGACCGATAACATCCTCCGGCCACTCACTGCATCCCTCACTGACCGATAACCTCCTCTGGCCACTCACTGCCTCCCTCACTGACGTATAACCTCCTCCGGCCACTCACTGCATCCCTCACTGACCGATAACCTCCTCCGGCCACTCACTGCAGCCCTCACTGACCGATAACCTCCTCCGGCCACTCACTTCATCCCTCTGACCGATAACCTCCTCCGGCCACTCACTGCATCCCTCACTGACCGATAACCTCCTCCGGCCACTCACTGCATCCCTCTGACCGATAACCTCCTCCGGCCACTCACTGCATCCCTCACTGACCGATAACCTCCTCCGGCCACTCACTGCATCCCTCACTGACCGATAACTTCCTCCAGCCACTCACTGCATCCCTCACTGATCGATAACCTCCTCCGGCCACTCACTGCATCCCTCACTGATCGCTAACCTCCGGCCACTCACTGCATCCCTCACTGACCGATAACCTCCTCCGGCCACTCACTGCATCCCTCACTGTCCGATAACCTCCGGCCACTCACTGCATCCCTCACTGACCGATAACCTCCGGCCACTCACTGCATCCCTCTGACCAATAACCTCCTCCGGCCGCTCACTGCATCCCTCAGTGACCGCTAACGTCCTCCGGCCACTCACTGCATCCCTCACTGACCGATAACCTCCTCCGGCCACTCACTGCATCCCTCACTGACCGATAACTTCCTCCAGCCACTCACTGCATCCCTCACTCACCGATAACCTCCTCCGGCCACTCACTGCATCCCTCACTGACCGCTAACCTCCGGCCACTCACTGCATCCCTCACTGACTGATAACATCCTCCGGCCACTCACTGCATCCCACAGTGACCGCTAACCTCCTCCGGCCACTCATTGCATCCCTCACTGACCGATAACCTCCTCCGGCCACTCACTGCATCCCTCTGACCGATAACCTCCTCCGGCCACTCACTGCATCCCTCACTGACCGATAACTTCCTCCAGCCACTCACTGCATCCCTCACTGACCGATAACCTCCTCCGGCCACTCACTGCATCCCTCACTGACCGCTAACCTCCGGCCACTCACTGCATCCCTCACTGACCGATAACCTCCGGCCACTCACTGCATCCCTCACTGACCGATAACCTCCTCCGGCCACTCACTGCATCCCTCACTCACCGCTAACCTCCTCCGGCCACTCACTGCATCCCTCACTGACCGATAACATCCTCCGGCCACTCACTGCATCCCACAGTGACCGCTAACCTCCTCCGGCCACTCACTGCATCCCTTACTGACCGATAACCTCCTCCGGCCATTCACTGCATCCCTCAGTGACCGCTCACCTCCGGCCACTCACTGCATCCCTCACTGACCGCTAACCTCCTCCGGCCACTCACTGCATCCCTCACTGACCGTTAACCTCCTCCGGCCACTCACTGCATTCCTCACTCACCGCAAACCTCCTCCGGCCACTCACTGCATCCCTCACTGACCGCTAACCTCCTCCGGCCACTCACTGCATCCCTCACTGACCGTTAACCTCCTCCGGCCACTCACTGCATTCCTCACTCACCGCAAACCTCCTCCGGCCACTCACTGCATCCCTCAGTGACCTCTAACCTCCTCCGGCCACTCACTGCATCCCTCACTGACCGCTAACCTCCTCCGGCCACTCACTGCATCCCTCACTGACCGCTAACCTCCTCCGGCAACTCACTGCATCCCTCATTGACCTATAACCTCCTCCGGCCACTCACTGCATCCCTCACTGACCGCTAACCTCCGGCCACTCACTGCATACCTCACTGACCGATAACTTCCTCCGGCCACTCACTGCATCCCTCACTGACCGATAACCTCCTCCGGCCACTCACTGCATCCCTCACTGACCGATAACCTCCTCCGGCCACTCACTGCAGCCCTCACTGAACGATAACCTCCTCCGGCCACTCACTGCATCCCTCACTGACCGATAACCTCCTCCGGCCACTCACTGCATCCCTCACTGACCGCTAACCTCCTCCGGCCACTTACTGCATCCCTCACTGACCGATAACCTCCTCCGGCCACTCACTGCATCCCTCTGACCGATAACCTCCTCCGGCCACTCACTGCATCCCTCACTGACCGATAACTTCCTCCAGCCACTCACTGCATCCCTCACTGACCGATAACCTCCTCCGGCCACTCACTGCATCCCGCACTCACCGATAACCTCCTCCGGCCACTCACTGCATCCCTCACTGACCGATAACTTCCTCCAGCCACTCACTGCATCCCTCACTGACCGATAACCTCCTCCGGCCACTCACTGCATCCCGCACTCACCGCTAACCTCCTCCGGCCACTCACTGCATCCCTCACTGACCGATAACATCCTCCGGCCACTCACTGCATCCCACAGTGACCGCTAACCTCCTCCGGCCACTCACTGCATCCTTCACTGACCGCTAACCTCCTCCGGCCACTCACTGCATTCCTCACTGACCGCGAACCTCCTCCGGCCACTCACTGCATCCCTCACTGACCGATAACCTCCTCCGGCAACTCACTGCATCCCTCACTGACCGATAACCTCCTCCGGCCACTCACTGCATCCCTCACTGACCGCTAACCTCCGGCCACTCACTGCATCCCTCACTGACCGATAACATCCTCCGGCCACTCACTGCATCCCTCACTGACCGATAACCTCCTCTGGCCACTCACTGCCTCCCTCACTGACGTATAACCTCCTCCGGCCACTCACTGCATCCCTCACTGACCGATAACCTCCTCCGGCCACTCACTGCAGCCCTCACTGACCGATAACCTCCTCCGGCCACTCACTTCATCCCTCTGACCGATAACCTCCTCCGGCCACTCACTGCATCCCTCACTGACCGATAACCTCCTCCGGCCACTCACTGCATCCCTCTGACCGATAACCTCCTCCGGCCACTCACTGCATCCCTCACTGACCGATAACCTCCTCCGGCCACTCACTGCATCCCTCACTGACCGATAACTTCCTCCAGCCACTCACTGCATCCCTCACTGATCGATAACCTCCTCCGGCCACTCACTGCATCCCTCACTGATCGCTAACCTCCGGCCACTCACTGCATCCCTCACTGACCGATAACCTCCTCCGGCCACTCACTGCATCCCTCACTGTCCGATAACCTCCGGCCACTCACTGCATCCCTCACTGACCGATAACCTCCGGCCACTCACTGCATCCCTCTGACCAATAACCTCCTCCGGCCGCTCACTGCATCCCTCAGTGACCGCTAACGTCCTCCGGCCACTCACTGCATCCCTCACTGACCGATAACCTCCTCCGGCCACTCACTGCATCCCTCACTGACCGATAACTTCCTCCAGCCACTCACTGCATCCCTCACTGACCGATAACCTCCTCCGGCCACTCACTGCATCCCTCACTGACCGCTAACCTCCGGCCACTCACTGCATCCCTCACTGACTGATAACATCCTCCGGCCACTCACTGCATCCCACAGTGACCGCTAACCTCCTCCGGCCACTCACTGCATCCCTCACTGACCGATAACCTCCTCCG
The DNA here is from genome assembly GCF_044704955.1 of Pristiophorus japonicus. Taxonomy (NCBI): domain Eukaryota; kingdom Metazoa; phylum Chordata; class Chondrichthyes; family Pristiophoridae; genus Pristiophorus; species Pristiophorus japonicus. The sequence continues at coordinate 104,633 of NW_027250729.1, read as the reverse complement.
GCCACTCACTGCATCCCTCTGACCGATAACCTCCTCCGGCCACTCACTGCATCCCTCACTGACCGATAACTTCCTCCAGCCACTCACTGCATCCCTCACTGACCGATAACCTCCTCCGGCCACTCACTGCATCCCTCACTGACCGCTAACCTCCGGCCACTCACTGCATCCCTCACTGACCGATAACCTCCGGCCACTCACTGCATCCCTCACTGACCGATAACCTCCTCCGGCCACTCACTGCATCCCTCACTCACCGCTAACCTCCTCCGGCCACTCACTGCATCCCTCACTGACCGATAACATCCTCCGGCCACTCACTGCATCCCACAGTGACCGCTAACCTCCTCCGGCCACTCACTGCATCCCTTACTGACCGATAACCTCCTCCGGCCATTCACTGCATCCCTCAGTGACCGCTCACCTCCGGCCACTCACTGCATCCCTCACTGACCGCTAACCTCCTCCGGCCACTCACTGCATCCCTCACTGACCGTTAACCTCCTCCGGCCACTCACTGCATTCCTCACTCACCGCCTACCTCCTCCGGCCACTCACTGCATCCCTCACTGACCGCTAACCTCCTCCGGCCACTCACTGCATCCCTCACTGACCGTTAACCTCCTCCGGCCACTCACTGCATTCCTCACTCACCGCAAACCTCCTCCGGCCACTCACTGCATCCCTCAGTGACCTCTAACCTCCTCCGGCCACTCACTGCATCCCTCACTGACCGCTAACCTCCTCCGGCCACTCACTGCATCCCTCACTGACCGCTAACCTCCTCCGGCAACTCACTGCATCCCTCATTGACCTATAACCTCCTCCGGCCACTCACTGCATCCCTCACTGACCGCTAACCTCCGGCCACTCACTGCATACCTCACTGACCGATAACTTCCTCCGGCCACTCACTGCATCCCTCACTGACCGATAACCTCCTCCGGCCACTCACTGCATCCCTCACTGACCGATAACCTCCTCCGGCCACTCACTGCAGCCCTCACTGAACGATAACCTCCTCCGGCCACTCACTGCATCCCTCACTGACCGATAACCTCCTCCGGCCACTCACTGCATCCCTCACTGACCGCTAACCTCCTCCGGCCACTCACTGCATCCCTCACTGACCGATAACCTCCTCCGGCCACTCACTGCATCCCTCTGACCGATAACCTCCTCCGGCCACTCACTGCATCCCTCACTGACCGATAACTTCCTCCAGCCACTCACTGCATCCCTCACTGACCGATAACCTCCTCCGGCCACTCACTGCATCCCGCACTCACCGCTAACCTCCTCCGGCCACTCACTGCATCCCTCACTGACCGATAACATCCTCCGGCCACTCACTGCATCCCACAGTGACCGCTAACCTCCTCCGGCCACTCACTGCATCCTTCACTGACCGCTAACCTCCTCCGGCCACTCACTGCATTCCTCACTGACCGCGAACCTCCTCCGGCCACTCACTGCATCCCTCACTGACCGATAACCTCCTCCGGCAACTCACTGCATCCCTCACTGACCGATAACCTCCTCCGGCCACTCACTGCATCCCTCACTGACCGCTAACCTCCGGCCACTCACTGCATCCCTCATTGACCGATAACATCCTCCGGCCACTCACTGCATCCCTCACTGACCGATAACCTCCTCTGGCCACTCACTGCCTCCCTCACTGACGTATAACCTCCTCCGGCCACTCACTGCATCCCTCACTGACCGATAACCTCCTCCGGCCACTCACTGCAGCCCTCACTGACCGATAACCTCCTCCGGCCACTCACTTCATCCCTCTGACCGATAACCTCCTCCGGCCACTCACTGCATCCCTCACTGACCGATAACCTCCTCCGGCCACTCACTGCATCCCTCTGACCGATAACCTCCTCCGGCCACTCACTGCATCCCTCACTGACCGATAACCTCCTCCGGCCACTCACTGCATCCCTCACTGACCGATAACTTCCTCCAGCCACTCACTGCATCCCTCACTGATCGATAACCTCCTCCGGCCACTCACTGCATCCCTCACTGATCGCTAACCTCCGGCCACTCACTGCATCCCTCACTGACCGATAACCTCCTCCGGCCACTCACTGCATCCCTCACTGACCGCTAACCTCCGGCCACTCACTGCATCCCTCACTGACCGATAACTTCCTCCGGCCACTCACTGCATCCCTCACTGTCCGATAACCTCCGGCCACTCACTGCATCTCTCACTGACCGATAACCTCCGGCCACTCACTGCATCCCACAGTGACCGCTAACCTCCGGCCACTCACTGCATCCCTCACTGACCGATAACCTCCGCCGGCCACTCACTGCATCCCTCACTGACCGCTAACCTCCGGCCACTCACTGCATCCCTCACTGACCGATAACTTCCTCCGCCCACTCACTGCATCCCTCACTGACCGCTAACCTCCTCCGGCCACTCACTGCATCCGTCACTGACCGTTAAACTCCTCCGTCCACTCACTGCATTCTTCACTCACCGCTAACCTCCTCCGGCCACTCACTGCATCCCTCACTGACCGCTAACCTCCTCCGGCCACTCACTGCATCCCTCACTGACCGATAACCTCCTCCGGCCACTCACTGCATCCCTCACTGACCGCTAACCTCCTCCGGCCATTCACTGCATCCCTCACTGACCGCTAACCTCCTCCGGCAACTCACTGCATCCCTCATTGACCGATAACCTCCTCCGGCCACTCACTGCATCCCTCACTGACCGCTAACCTCCGGCCACTCACTGCATCCCTCACTGACCGATAACTTCCTCCGGCCACTCACTGCATCCCTCACTGACCGATAACCTCCTCCGGCCACTCACTGCATCCCTCACTGACCGATAACCTCCTCCGGCCACTCACTGCAGCCCTCACTGAACGATAACCTCCTCCGGCCACTCACTGCATCCCTCACTGACCGATAACCTCCTCCGGCCACTCACTGCATCCCTCACTGACCGATAACCTCCTCCGGCCATTCACTGAATCCCTCAGTGACCGCTAACCTCCTCCGGCCACTCACTGCATCCCTCACTGAACGATAACCTCCTCCGGCCACTCACTGCATCCCTCACTGACCGATAACCTCCTCCGGCCACTCACTGCATCCCTCACTGACCAATAACCTCCTCCGGCCACTCACTGCATCCCTCACTGACCGATAACCTCCTCCGGCCATTCACTGCATCCCTCAGTGACCGCTAACCTCCTCCGGCCACTCACTGCATCCCTCACTGACCGCTAACCTCCTCCGGCCACTCACTGCATCCCTTACTGACCGTTAACCTCCTCCGGCCACTTACTGCATTCCTCACTCACCGCTAACCTCCTCCGGCCACTCACTGCATCCCTCACTGACCGCTAACAACCTCCGGCCACTCACTGCATCCCTCAGTGACCTCTAACCTCCTCCGGCCACTCACTGCATCCCTCACTGACCGCTAACTTCCTCCGGCCACTCACTGCATCCCTCACTGACCGCTAACCTCCTCCGGCAACTCACTGCATCCCTCATTGACCGATAACAACCTCCGGCCACTCACTGCATCCCTCACTGACCGCTAACCTCCGGCCACTCACTGCATCCCTCACTGACCGATAACTTCCTCCGGCCACTCACTGCATCCCTCACTGACCGATAACCTCCTCCGGCCACTCAGTGCATCCCTCACTGACCGATAACCTCCTCCGGCCACTCACTGCAGCCCTCACTGAACGATAACCTCCTCCGGCCACTCACTGCATCCCTCACTGACCGATAACCTCCTCCGGCCACTCACTGCATCCCTCACTGAACAATAACCTCCTCCGGCCGCCCACTGCATCCCTCACTGACCGATAACCTCCTCCGGCCACTCACTGCATCCCTCTGACCGCTAACCTCCTCCGGCCACTCACTGCATCCCTCACTGACCGATAACCTCCTCCGGCCACTCACTGCATCCCTCACTGACCGCTAACCTCCTCCGGCCACTCACTGCATCCCTCACTGACCGATTACTTCCTCCAGCCACTCACTGCATCCCTCACTGACCGATAACCTCCTCCGGCCACTCACTGCATCCCTCACTCACCGCTAACCTCCTCCGGCCACTCACTACATCCCACAGTGACCGCTAACCTCCTCCGGCCACTCACTGCATCCTTCACTGACCGCTAATCTCCTCCGGCCACTCACTGCATCCCTCACTGACCGCGAACCTCCTCCGGCCACTCACTGCATCCCTCACTGACCGATAACCTCCTCCGGCAACTCACTGCATCTCTCACTGAGCGATAACCTCCTCCGGCCACTCACTGCATCCCTCACTGACCGCTAACCTCCGGCCACTCACTGCATCCCTCACTGACCGATAACCTCCTCCGGCCACTCACTGCATCCCTCACTGACCGATAACCTCCGGCCACTCACTGCATCCCTCACTGACCGATAACCTCCTCCGGCCACTCACTGCATCCCTCACTGACCGATAACCTCCTCCGGCCACTCACTGCCTCCCTCATTGACGTATAACCTCCTCCGGCCACTCACTGCATCCCTCACTGACCGATAACCTCCTCCGGCCACTCACTGCAGCCCTCACTGACCGATAACCTCCTCCGGCCACTCACTGCATCCCTCTGACCGATAACCTCCTCCGGCCACTCACTGCATCCCTCACTGACCGATAACCTCCTCCGGCCACTCACTGCATCCCTCTGACCGATAACCTCCTCCGGCCACTCACTGCATCCCTCACTGACCGATAACTTCCTCCAGCCACTCACTGCATCCCTCACTGATCGCTAACCTCCGGCCACTCACTGCATCCCTCACTGACCGATAACCTCCTCCGGCCACTCACTGCATCCATCAGTGACCGCTAACCTCCTCCGGCCTCTCACTGCATCCCTCACTGACCGCTAACCTCCTCCGGCCACTCACTGCATCCCTCACTGACCGCTAACCTCCTCCGGCAACTCACTGCATCCCTCACTGACCGATAAACTCCTCCGGCCACTCACTGCATCCCTCTGACCGATAACCTCCTCCGGCCACTCACTGCATCCCTCACTGACCGATAACCTCCTCCGGCCACTCACTGCAGCCCTCACTGACCGATAACCTCCTCCGGCCACTCACTGCATTCCTCTGACCGATAACCTCCTCCGGCCACTCACTGCATCCCTCACTGACCGATAACCTCCTCCGGCCACTCACTGCATCCCTCACTGACCGATAACTTCCTCCAGCCACTCACTGCATCCCTCATTGATCGATAACCTCCTCCGGCCACTCACTGCATCCCTCACTGACCGCTAACCTCCTCCGGCCACTCACTGCATCCCTCACTGACCGATAACCTCCTCCGGCCACTCACTGAATCCCTCACTGACAGATAACCTCCTCCGGCCACTCACTGCATCCCTCACTGACCGCTAACCTCCTCCGGCCACTCACTGCATCCCTCACTGACCGATAATCTCCTCCGGCCACTCACTGCATCCCTCAGTGACCGCTAACCTCCTCCGGCCTCTCACTGCATCCCTCACTGACCGATAACATCCTCCGGCCACTCACTGCATCCCTCACTGACCGCTAACCTCCTCCGGCAACTCAATGCATCCCTCACTGACCGATAACCTCCTCCGGCCACTCACTGCATCCCTCACTGACCGCTAACCTCCGGCCACTCACTGCATCCCTCACTGACCGAAAACTTCCTCCGGCCACTCACTGCATCCCTCACTGACCGATAACCTCCGGCCACTCACTGCATCCCTCACTGACCGATAACCTCCGGCCACTCACTGCATCCTTCACTGACCGATAACCTCCTCCGGCCACTCACTGCATCCCTCACTCACCGCTAACCTCCTCCGGCCACTCACTGCATCCCTCACTGACCGATAACATCCTCGGGCCACTCACTGCATCCCTCACTGACTGATAACCTCCTCCGGCCGCTCACTGCATCCCTCACTGACCGATAACCTCCTCCGGCCACTCACTGCATCCCTCACTGACCGATAACCTCCTCCGGCCACTCACTGCATCCCTCACTAACCGATAACCTCCTCCGGCCACTCACTGCATCCCTCACTGACCGATAACATCCTCCGGCCACTCACTGCATCCTTCACTGACAGCTAACCTCCTCCGGCCACTCACTGCATCCCTCACTGACCGCTAACCTCCTCCGGCAACTCACTGCATCCCTCACTTACCGATAACCTCCTCCGTTCACTCACTGCATCCCTCACTGACCGCTAACCTCCGGCCACTCACTGCATCCCTCACTGACCGATAACATCCTCCGGCCACTCACTGCATCCCTCACTGACCGATAACTTCCTCCGGCCACTCACTGCCTCCCTCACTGACCGATAACCTCCTCCGGCCACTCACTGCATCCCTCACTGACCGATAACCTCCTCCGGCCACTCACTGCATCCCTCACTGACCGATAACCTCCTCCGGCCACTCACTGCATCCCTCTGACCGATAACCTCCTCCGGCCATTCACTGCATCCCTCACTGACCGATAACCTCCTCCGGCCACTCACTGCATCCCTCACTGACCGATAACCTCCTCCGGCCACTCACTGCATCCCTCTGACCGATAACCTCCTCCGGCCACTCACTGCATCGCTCACTGACCGATAACTTCCTCCAGCCACTCACTGCATCCCTCACTGATCGATAACCTCCTCCGGCCACTCACTGCATCCTTCACTGACCGATAACCTCCGGCCACTCACTGCATCCCTCACTGACCGATAACCTCCTCCGGCCACTCACTGCATCCCTCACTCACCGCTAACCTCCTCCGGCCACTCACTGCATCCCTCACTGACTGATAACATCCTCCGGCCACTCACTGCATCCCACAGTGACCGCTAACCTCCTCCGGCCACTCACTGCATCCCTCACTGACCGATAACCTCCTCCGGCCACTCACTGCATCCCTCTGACCGATAACCTCCTCCGGCCACTCACTGCATCCCTCACTGACCGATAACTTCCTCCAGCCACTCACTGCATCCCTCACTGACCGATAACCTCCTCCGGCCACTCACTGCATCCCTCACTGACCGATAACCTCCTCCGGCCACTCACTGCATCCCTCACTGACCGATAACCTCCACCGGCCACTCACTGCATCCCTCACTGACCGCTAACCTCCGGCCACTCACTGCATCCCTCACTGACCGATAACCTCCGGCCACTCACTGCATCCCTCACTGACCGATAACCTCCTCCGGCCACTCACTGCATCCCTCACTCACCGCTAACCTCCTCCGGCCACTCACTGCATCCCTTACTGACCGATAACATCCTCCGGCCACTCACTGCATCCCACAGTGACCGCTAACCTCCTCCGGCCACTCACTGCATCCCTCACTGACCGATAACCTCCTCCGGCCATTCACTGCATCCCTCAGTGACCGCTCACCTCCGGCCACTCACTGCATCCCTCACTGACCGCTAACCTCCTCCGGCCACTCACTGCATCCCTCACTGACCGTTAACCTCCTCCGGCCACTCACTGCATTCCTCACTCACCGCAAACCTCCTCCGGCCACTCACTGCATCCCTCACTGACCGCTAACCTCCTCCGGCCACTCACTGCATCCCTCAGTGACCTCTAACCTCCTCCGGCCACTCACTGCATCCCTCACTGACCGCTAACCTCCTCCGGCCACTCACTGCATCCCTCACTGACCGCTAACCTCCTCCGGCAACTCACTGCATCCCTCATTGACCTATAACCTCCTCCGGCCACTCACTGCATCCCTCACTGACCGCTAACCTCCGGCCACTCACTGCATACCTCACTGACCGATAACTTCCTCCGGCCACTCACTGCATCCCTCACTGACCGATAACCTCCTCCGGCCACTCACTGCATCCCTCACTGACCGATAACCTCCTCCGGCCACTCACTGCAGCCCTCACTGAACGATAACCTCCTCCGGCCACTCACTGCATCCCTCACTGACCGATAACCTCCTCCGGCCACTCACTGCATCCCTCAGTGACTGCTAACCTCCTCCGGCCACTCACTGCATCCCTCACTGACCGATAACCTCCTCCGGCCACTCACTGCATCCCACAGTGACCGCTAACCTCCTCCGGCCACTCACTGCATCCTTCACTGACCGCTAACCTCCTCCGGCCACTCACTGCATTTCTCACTGACCGCGAACCTCCTCCGGCCACTCACTGCATCCCTCACTGACCGCTAACCTCCGGCCACTCACTGCATCCCTCACTGACCGATAACATCCTCCGGCCACTCACTGCATCCCTCACTGACCGATAACCTCCTCCGGCCACTCACTGCATCCTTCACTGACCGATAACCTCCGGCCACTCACTGCATCCCTCACTGACCGATAACCTCCTCCGGCCACTCACTGCATCCCTCACTCACCGCTAACCTCCTCCGGCCACTCACTGCATCCCTCACTGACTGATAACATCCTCCGGCCACTCACTGCATCCCACAGTGACCGCTAACCTTCTCCGGCCACTCACTGCATCCCTCACTGACCGATAACCTCCTCCGGCCACTCACTGCATCCCTCTGACCGATAACCTCCTCCGGCCACTCACTGCATCCCTCACTGACCGATAACTTCCTCCAGCCACTCACTGCATCCCTCACTGACCGATAACCTCCTCCGGCCACTCACTGCATCCCTCACTGACCGATAACCTCCTCCGGCCACTCACTGCATCCCTCACTGACCGATAACCTCCACCGGCCACTCACTGCATCCCTCACTGACCGCTAACCTCCGGCCACTCACTGCATCCCTCACTGACCGATAACCTCCGGCCACTCACTGCATCCCTCACTGACCGATAACCTCCTCCGGCCACTCACTGCATCCCTCACTCACCGCTAACCTCCTCCGGCCACTCACTGCATCCCTCACTGACCGATAACATCCTCCGGCCACTCACTGCATCCCACAGTGACCGCTAACCTCCTCCGGCCACTCACTGCATCCCTCACTGACCGATAACTTCCTCCGGCCACTCACTGCATCCCTCACTGACCGATAACCTCCTCCGGCCACTCAGTGCATCCCTCACTGACCGATAACCTCCTCCGGCCACTCACTGCAGCCCTCACTGAACGATAACCTCCTCCGGCCACTCACTGCATCCCTCACTGACCGATAACCTCCTCCGGCCACTCACTGCATCCCTCACTGAACAATAACCTCCTCCGGCCGCCCACTGCATCCCTCACTGACCGATAACCTCCTCCGGCCACTCACTGCATCCCTCTGACCGCTAACCTCCTCCGGCCACTCACTGCATCCCTCACTGACCGATAACCTCCTCCGGCCACTCACTGCATCCCTCACTGACCGCTAACCTCCTCCGGCCACTCACTGCATCCCTCACTGACCGATTACTTCCTCCAGCCACTCACTGCATCCCTCACTGACCGATAACCTCCTCCGGCCACTCACTGCATCCCTCACTCACCGCTAACCTCCTCCGGCCACTCACTACATCCCACAGTGACCGCTAACCTCCTCCGGCCACTCACTGCATCCTTCACTGACCGCTAATCTCCTCCGGCCACTCACTGCATCCCTCACTGACCGCGAACCTCCTCCGGCCACTCACTGCATCCCTCACTGACCGATAACCTCCTCCGGCAACTCACTGCATCTCTCACTGAGCGATAACCTCCTCCGGCCACTCACTGCATCCCTCACTGACCGCTAACCTCCGGCCACTCACTGCATCCCTCACTGACCGATAACCTCCTCCGGCCACTCACTGCATCCCTCACTGACCGATAACCTCCGGCCACTCACTGCATCCCTCACTGACCGATAACCTCCTCCGGCCACTCACTGCATCCCTCACTGACCGATAACCTCCTCCGGCCACTCACTGCCTCCCTCATTGACGTATAACCTCCTCCGGCCACTCACTGCATCCCTCACTGACCGATAACCTCCTCCGGCCACTCACTGCAGCCCTCACTGACCGATAACCTCCTCCGGCCACTCACTGCATCCCTCTGACCGATAACCTCCTCCGGCCACTCACTGCATCCCTCACTGACCGATAACCTCCTCCGGCCACTCACTGCATCCCTCTGACCGATAACCTCCTCCGGCCACTCACTGCATCCCTCACTGACCGATAACTTCCTCCAGCCACTCACTGCATCCCTCACTGATCGCTAACCTCCGGCCACTCACTGCATCCCTCACTGACCGATAACCTCCTCCGGCCACTCACTGCATCCATCAGTGACCGCTAACCTCCTCCGGCCTCTCACTGCATCCCTCACTGACCGCTAACCTCCTCCGGCCACTCACTGCATCCCTCACTGACCGCTAACCTCCTCCGGCAACTCACTGCATCCCTCACTGACCGATAAACTCCTCCGGCCACTCACTGCATCCCTCTGACCGATAACCTCCTCCGGCCACTCACTGCATCCCTCACTGACCGATAACCTCCTCCGGCCACTCACTGCAGCCCTCACTGACCGATAACCTCCTCCGGCCACTCACTGCATTCCTCTGACCGATAACCTCCTCCGGCCACTCACTGCATCCCTCACTGACCGATAACCTCCTCCGGCCACTCACTGCATCCCTCACTGACCGATAACTTCCTCCAGCCACTCACTGCATCCCTCATTGATCGATAAACTCCTCCGGCCACTCACTGCATCCCTCACTGACCGCTAACCTCCTCCGGCCACTCACTGCATCCCTCACTGACCGATAACCTCCTCCGGCCACTCACTGAATCCCTCACTGACAGATAACCTCCTCCGGCCACTCACTGCATCCCTCACTGACCGCTAACCTCCTCCGGCCACTCACTGCATCCCTCACTGACCGATAATCTCCTCCGGCCACTCACTGCATCCCTCAGTGACCGCTAACCTCCTCCGGCCTCTCACTGCATCCCTCACTGACCGATAACATCCTCCGGCCACTCACTGCATCCCTCACTGACCGCTAACCTCCTCCGGCAACTCAATGCATCCCTCACTGACCGATAACCTCCTCCGGCCACTCACTGCATCCCTCACTGACCGCTAACCTCCGGCCACTCACTGCATCCCTCACTGACCGAAAACTTCCTCCGGCCACTCACTGCATCCCTCACTGACCGATAACCTCCGGCCACTCACTGCATCCCTCACTGACCGATAACCTCCGGCCACTCACTGCATCCCTCACTGACCGATAACCTCCTCCGGCCACTCACTGCATCCCTCACTCACCGCTAACCTCCTCCGGCCACTCACTGCATCCCTCACTGACCGATAACATCCTCGGGCCACTCACTGCATCCCTCACTGACTGATAACCTCCTCCGGCCGCTCACTGCATCCCTCACTGACCGATAACCTCCTCCGGCCACTCACTGCATCCCTCACTGACCGATAACCTCCTCCGGCCACTCACTGCATCCCTCACTAACCGATAACCTCCTCCGGCCACTCACTGCATCCCTCACTGACCGATAACATCCTCCGGCCACTCACTGCATCCTTCACTGACAGCTAACCTCCTCCGGCCACTCACTGCATCCCTCACTGACCGCTAACCTCCTCCGGCAACTCACTGCATCCCTCACTTACCGATAACCTCCTCCGTTCACTCACTGCATCCCTCACTGACCGCTAACCTCCGGCCACTCACTGCATCCCTCACTGACCGATAACATCCTCCGGCCACTCACTGCATCCCTCACTGACCGATAACTTCCTCCGGCCACTCACTGCCTCCCTCACTGACCGATAACCTCCTCCGGCCACTCACTGCATCCCTCACTGACCGATAACCTCCTCCGGCCACTCACTGCATCCCTCACTGACCGATAACCTCCTCCGGCCACTCACTGCATCCCTCTGACCGATAACCTCCTCCGGCCATTCACTGCATCCCTCACTGACCGATAACCTCCTCCGGCCACTCACTGCATCCCTCACTGACCGATAACCTCCTCCGGCCACTCACTGCATCCCTCTGACCGATAACCTCCTCCGGCCACTCACTGCATCGCTCACTGACCGATAACTTCCTCCAGCCACTCACTGCATCCCTCACTGATCGATAACCTCCTCCGGCCACTCACTGCATCCTTCACTGACCGATAACCTCCGGCCACTCACTGCATCCCTCACTGACCGATAACCTCCTCCGGCCACTCACTGCATCCCTCACTCACCGCTAACCTCCTCCGGCCACTCACTGCATCCCTCACTGACTGATAACATCCTCCGGCCACTCACTGCATCCCACAGTGACCGCTAACCTCCTCCGGCCACTCACTGCATCCCTCACTGACCGATAACCTCCTCCGGCCACTCACTGCATCCCTCTGACCGATAACCTCCTCCGGCCACTCACTGCATCCCTCACTGACCGATAACATCCTCCAGCCACTCACTGCATCCCTCACTGACCGATAACCTCCTCCGGCCACTCACTGCATCCCTCACTGACCGATAACCTCCTCCGGCCACTCACTGCATCCCTCACTGACCGATAACCTCCACCGGCCACTCACTGCATCCCTCACTGACCGCTAACCTCCGGCCACTCACTGCATCCCTCACTGACCGATAACCTCCGGCCACTCACTGCATCCCTCACTGACCGATAACCTCCTCCGGCCACTCACTGCATCCCTCACTCACCGCTAACCTCCTCCGGCCACTCACTGCATCCCTCACTGACCGATAACATCCTCCGGCCACTCACTGCATCCCACAGTGACCGCTAACCTCCTCCGGCCACTCACTGCATCCCTCACTGACCGATAACCTCCTCCGGCCATTCACTGCATCCCTCAGTGACCGCTCACCTCCGGCCACTCACTGCATCCCTCACTGACCGCTAACCTCCTCCGGCCACTCACTGCATCCCTCACTGACCGTTAACCTCCTCCGGCCACTCACTGCATTCCTCACTCACCGCAAACCTCCTCCGGCCACTCACTGCATCCCTCACTGACCGCTAACCTCCTCCGGCCACTCACTGCATCCCTCAGTGACCTCTAACCTCCTCCGGCCACTCACTGCATCCCTCACTGACCGCTAACCTCCTCCGGCCACTCACTGCATCCCTCACTGACCGCTAACCTCCTCCGGCAACTCACTGCATCCCTCATTGACCTATAACCTCCTCCGGCCACTCACTGCATCCCTCACTGACCGCTAACCTCCGGCCACTCACTGCATACCTCACTGACCGATAACTTCCTCCGGCCACTCACTGCATCCCTCACTGACCGATAACCTCCTCCGGCCACTCACTGCATCCCTCACTGACCGATAACCTCCTCCGGCCACTCACTGCAGCCCTCACTGAACGATAACCTCCTCCGGCCACTCACTGCATCCCTCACTGACCGATAACCTCCTCCGGCCACTCACTGCATCCCTCAGTGACTGCTAACCTCCTCCGGCCACTCACTGCATCCCTCACTGACCGATAACCTCCTCCGGCCACTCACTGCATCCCACAGTGACCGCTAACCTCCTCCGGCCACTCACTGCATCCTTCACTGACCGCTAACCTCCTCCGGCCACTCACTGCATTTCTCACTGACCGCGAACCTCCTCCGGCCACTCACTGCATCCCTCACTGACCGCTAACCTCCGGCCACTCACTGCATCCCTCACTGACCGATAACATCCTCCGGCCACTCACTGCATCCCTCACTGACCGATAACCTCCTCCGGCCACTCACTGCATCCTTCACTGACCGATAACCTCCGGCCACTCACTGCATCCCTCACTGACCGATAACCTCCTCCGGCCACTCACTGCATCCCTCACTCACCGCTAACCTCCTCCGGCCACTCACTGCATCCCTCACTGACTGATAACATCCTCCGGCCACTCACTGCATCCCACAGTGACCGCTAACCTTCTCCGGCCACTCACTGCATCCCTCACTGACCGATAACCTCCTCCGGCCACTCACTGCATCCCTCTGACCGATAACCTCCTCCGGCCACTCACTGCATCCCTCACTGACCGATAACTTCCTCCAGCCACTCACTGCATCCCTCACTGACCGATAACCTCCTCCGGCCACTCACTGCATCCCTCACTGACCGATAACCTCCTCCGGCCACTCACTGCATCCCTCACTGACCGATAACCTCCGCCGGCCACTCACTGCATCCCTCACTGACCGCTAACCTCCGGCCACTCACTGCATCCCTCACTGACCGATAACCTCCGGCCACTCACTGCATCCCTCACTGACCGATAACCTCCTCCGGCCACTCACTGCATCCCTCACTCACCGCTAACCTCCTCCGGCCACTCACTGCATCCCTCACTGACCGATAACATCCTCCGGCCACTCACTGCATCCCACAGTGACCGCTAACCTCCTCCGGCCACTCACTGCATCCCTCACTGACCGATAACCTCCTCCGGCCATTCACTGCATCCCTCAGTGACCGCTCACCTCCGGCCACTCACTGCATCCCTCACTGACCGCTAACCTCCTCCGGCCACTCACTGCATCCCTCACTGACCGTTAACCTCCTCCGGCCACTCACTGCATTCCTCACTCACCGCAAACCTCCTCCGGCCACTCACTGCATCCCTCACTGACCGCTAACCTCCTCCGGCCACTCACTGCATCCCTCAGTGACCTCTAACCTCCTCCGGCCACTCACTGCATCCCTCACTGACCGCTAACCTCCTCCGGCCACTCACTGCATCCCTCACTGACCGCTAACCTCCTCCGGCAACTCACTGCATCCCTCATTGACCTATAACCTCCTCCGGCCACTCACTGCATTCCTCACTGACCGCGAACCTCCTCCGGCCACTCACTGCATCCCTCACTGACCGATAACCTCCTCCGGCAACTCACTGCATCCCTCACTGACCGATAACCTCCTCCGGCCACTCACTGCATCCCTCACTGACCGCTAACCTCCGGCCACTCACTGCATCCCTCATTGACCGATAACATCCTCCGGCCACTCACTGCATCCCTCACTGACCGATAACCTCCTCTGGCCACTCACTGCCTCCCTCACTGACGTATAACCTCCTCCGGCCACTCACTGCATCCCTCACTGACCGATAACCTCCTCCGGCCACTCACTGCAGCCCTCACTGACCGATAACCTCCTCCGGCCACTCACTTCATCCCTCTGACCGATAACCTCCTCCGGCCACTCACTGCATCCCTCACTGACCGATAACCTCCTCCGGCCACTCACTGCATCCCTCTGACCGATAACCTCCTCCGGCCACTCACTGCATCCCTCACTGACCGATAACCTCCTCCGGCCACTCACTGCATCCCTCACTGACCGATAACTTCCTCCAGCCACTCACTGCATCCCTCACTGATCGATAACCTCCTCCGGCCACTCACTGCATCCCTCACTGATCGCTAACCTCCGGCCACTCACTGCATCCCTCACTGACCGATAACCTCCTCCGGCCACTCACTGCATCCCTCACTGACCGCTAACCTCCGGCCACTCACTGCATCCCTCACTGACCGATAACTTCCTCCGGCCACTCACTGCATCCCTCACTGTCCGATAACCTCCGGCCACTCACTGCATCTCTCACTGACCGATAACCTCCGGCCACTCACTGCATCCCACAGTGACCGCTAACCTCCGGCCACTCACTGCATCCCTCACTGACCGATAACCTCCGCCGGCCACTCACTGCATCCCTCACTGACCGCTAACCTCCGGCCACTCACTGCATCCCTCACTGACCGATAACTTCCTCCGCCCACTCACTGCATCCCTCACTGACCGCTAACCTCCTCCGGCCACTCACTGCATCCGTCACTGACCGTTAAACTCCTCCGTCCACTCACTGCATTCTTCACTCACCGCTAACCTCCTCCGGCCACTCACTGCATCCCTCACTGACCGCTAACCTCCTCCGGCCACTCACTGCATCCCTCACTGACCGATAACCTCCTCCGGCCACTCACTGCATCCCTCACTGACCGCTAACCTCCTCCGGCCATTCACTGCATCCCTCACTGACCGCTAACCTCCTCCGGCAACTCACTGCATCCCTCATTGACCGATAACCTCCTCCGGCCACTCACTGCATCCCTCACTGACCGCTAACCTCCGGCCACTCACTGCATCCCTCACTGACCGATAACTTCCTCCGGCCACTCACTGCATCCCTCACTGACCGATAACCTCCTCCGGCCACTCACTGCATCCCTCACTGACCGATAACCTCCTCCGGCCACTCACTGCAGCCCTCACTGAACGATAACCTCCTCCGGCCACTCACTGCATCCCTCACTGACCGATAACCTCCTCCGGCCACTCACTGCATCCCTCACTGACCGATAACCTCCTCCGGCCATTCACTGAATCCCTCAGTGACCGCTAACCTCCTCCGGCCACTCACTGCATCCCTCACTGAACGATAACCTCCTCCGGCCACTCACTGCATCCCTCACTGACCGATAACCTCCTCCGGCCACTCACTGCATCCCTCACTGACCAATAACCTCCTCCGGCCACTCACTGCATCCCTCACTGACCGATAACCTCCTCCGGCCATTCACTGCATCCCTCAGTGACCGCTAACCTCCTCCGGCCACTCACTGCATCCCTCACTGACCGCTAACCTCCTCCGGCCACTCACTGCATCCCTTACTGACCGTTAACCTCCTCCGGCCACTTACTGCATTCCTCACTCACCGCTAACCTCCTCCGGCCACTCACTGCATCCCTCACTGACCGCTAACAACCTCCGGCCACTCACTGCATCCCTCAGTGACCTCTAACCTCCTCCGGCCACTCACTGCATCCCTCACTGACCGCTAACTTCCTCCGGCCACTCACTGCATCCCTCACTGACCGCTAACCTCCTCCGGCAACTCACTGCATCCCTCATTGACCGATAACAACCTCCGGCCACTCACTGCATCCCTCACTGACCGCTAACCTCCGGCCACTCACTGCATCCCTCACTGACCGATAACTTCCTCCGGCCACTCACTGCATCCCTCACTGACCGATAACCTCCTCCGGCCACTCAGTGCATCCCTCACTGACCGATAACCTCCTCCGGCCACTCACTGCAGCCCTCACTGAACGATAACCTCCTCCGGCCACTCACTGCATCCCTCACTGACCGATAACCTCCTCCGGCCACTCACTGCATCCCTCACTGAACAATAACCTCCTCCGGCCGCCCACTGCATCCCTCACTGACCGATAACCTCCTCCGGCCACTCACTGCATCCCTCTGACCGCTAACCTCCTCCGGCCACTCACTGCATCCCTCACTGACCGATAACCTCCTCCGGCCACTCACTGCATCCCTCACTGACCGCTAACCTCCTCCGGCCACTCACTGCATCCCTCACTGACCGATTACTTCCTCCAGCCACTCACTGCATCCCTCACTGACCGATAACCTCCTCCGGCCACTCACTGCATCCCTCACTCACCGCTAACCTCCTCCGGCCACTCACTACATCCCACAGTGACCGCTAACCTCCTCCGGCCACTCACTGCATCCTTCACTGACCGCTAATCTCCTCCGGCCACTCACTGCATCCCTCACTGACCGCGAACCTCCTCCGGCCACTCACTGCATCCCTCACTGACCGATAACCTCCTCCGGCAACTCACTGCATCTCTCACTGAGCGATAACCTCCTCCGGCCACTCACTGCATCCCTCACTGACCGCTAACCTCCGGCCACTCACTGCATCCCTCACTGACCGATAACCTCCTCCGGCCACTCACTGCATCCCTCACTGACCGATAACCTCCGGCCACTCACTGCATCCCTCACTGACCGATAACCTCCTCCGGCCACTCACTGCATCCCTCACTGACCGATAACCTCCTCCGGCCACTCACTGCCTCCCTCATTGACGTATAACCTCCTCCGGCCACTCACTGCATCCCTCACTGACCGATAACCTCCTCCGGCCACTCACTGCAGCCCTCACTGACCGATAACCTCCTCCGGCCACTCACTGCATCCCTCTGACCGATAACCTCCTCCGGCCACTCACTGCATCCCTCACTGACCGATAACCTCCTCCGGCCACTCACTGCATCCCTCTGACCGATAACCTCCTCCGGCCACTCACTGCATCCCTCACTGACCGATAACTTCCTCCAGCCACTCACTGCATCCCTCACTGATCGCTAACCTCCGGCCACTCACTGCATCCCTCACTGACCGATAACCTCCTCCGGCCACTCACTGCATCCATCAGTGACCGCTAACCTCCTCCGGCCTCTCACTGCATCCCTCACTGACCGCTAACCTCCTCCGGCCACTCACTGCATCCCTCACTGACCGCTAACCTCCTCCGGCAACTCACTGCATCCCTCACTGACCGATAAACTCCTCCGGCCACTCACTGCATCCCTCTGACCGATAACCTCCTCCGGCCACTCACTGCATCCCTCACTGACCGATAACCTCCTCCGGCCACTCACTGCAGCCCTCACTGACCGATAACCTCCTCCGGCCACTCACTGCATTCCTCTGACCGATAACCTCCTCCGGCCACTCACTGCATCCCTCACTGACCGATAACCTCCTCCGGCCACTCACTGCATCCCTCACTGACCGATAACTTCCTCCAGCCACTCACTGCATCCCTCATTGATCGATAACCTCCTCCGGCCACTCACTGCATCCCTCACTGACCGCTAACCTCCTCCGGCCACTCACTGCATCCCTCACTGACCGATAACCTCCTCCGGCCACTCACTGAATCCCTCACTGACAGATAACCTCCTCCGGCCACTCACTGCATCCCTCACTGACCGCTAACCTCCTCCGGCCACTCACTGCATCCCTCACTGACCGATAATCTCCTCCGGCCACTCACTGCATCCCTCAGTGACCGCTAACCTCCTCCGGCCTCTCACTGCATCCCTCACTGACCGATAACATCCTCCGGCCACTCACTGCATCCCTCACTGACCGCTAACCTCCTCCGGCAACTCAATGCATCCCTCACTGACCGATAACCTCCTCCGGCCACTCACTGCATCCCTCACTGACCGCTAACCTCCGGCCACTCACTGCATCCCTCACTGACCGAAAACTTCCTCCGGCCACTCACTGCATCCCTCACTGACCGATAACCTCCGGCCACTCACTGCATCCCTCACTGACCGATAACCTCCGGCCACTCACTGCATCCTTCACTGACCGATAACCTCCTCCGGCCACTCACTGCATCCCTCACTCACCGCTAACCTCCTCCGGCCACTCACTGCATCCCTCACTGACCGATAACATCCTCGGGCCACTCACTGCATCCCTCACTGACTGATAACCTCCTCCGGCCGCTCACTGCATCCCTCACTGACCGATAACCTCCTCCGGCCACTCACTGCATCCCTCACTGACCGATAACCTCCTCCGGCCACTCACTGCATCCCTCACTAACCGATAACCTCCTCCGGCCACTCACTGCATCCCTCACTGACCGATAACATCCTCCGGCCACTCACTGCATCCTTCACTGACAGCTAACCTCCTCCGGCCACTCACTGCATCCCTCACTGACCGCTAACCTCCTCCGGCAACTCACTGCATCCCTCACTTACCGATAACCTCCTCCGTTCACTCACTGCATCCCTCACTGACCGCTAACCTCCGGCCACTCACTGCATCCCTCACTGACCGATAACATCCTCCGGCCACTCACTGCATCCCTCACTGACCGATAACTTCCTCCGGCCACTCACTGCCTCCCTCACTGACCGATAACCTCCTCCGGCCACTCACTGCATCCCTCACTGACCGATAACCTCCTCCGGCCACTCACTGCATCCCTCACTGACCGATAACCTCCTCCGGCCACTCACTGCATCCCTCTGACCGATAACCTCCTCCGGCCATTCACTGCATCCCTCACTGACCGATAACCTCCTCCGGCCACTCACTGCATCCCTCACTGACCGATAACCTCCTCCGGCCACTCACTGCATCCCTCTGACCGATAACCTCCTCCGGCCACTCACTGCATCGCTCACTGACCGATAACTTCCTCCAGCCACTCACTGCATCCCTCACTGATCGATAACCTCCTCCGGCCACTCACTGCATCCTTCACTGACCGATAACCTCCGGCCACTCACTGCATCCCTCACTGACCGATAACCTCCTCCGGCCACTCACTGCATCCCTCACTCACCGCTAACCTCCTCCGGCCACTCACTGCATCCCTCACTGACTGATAACATCCTCCGGCCACTCACTGCATCCCACAGTGACCGCTAACCTCCTCCGGCCACTCACTGCATCCCTCACTGACCGATAACCTCCTCCGGCCACTCACTGCATCCCTCTGACCGATAACCTCCTCCGGCCACTCACTGCATCCCTCACTGACCGATAACTTCCTCCAGCCACTCACTGCATCCCTCACTGACCGATAACCTCCTCCGGCCACTCACTGCATCCCTCACTGACCGATAACCTCCTCCGGCCACTCACTGCATCCCTCACTGACCGATAACCTCCACCGGCCACTCACTGCATCCCTCACTGACCGCTAACCTCCGGCCACTCACTGCATCCCTCACTGACCGATAACCTCCGGCCACTCACTGCATCCCTCACTGACCGATAACCTCCTCCGGCCACTCACTGCATCCCTCACTCACCGCTAACCTCCTCCGGCCACTCACTGCATCCCTCACTGACCGATAACATCCTCCGGCCACTCACTGCATCCCACAGTGACCGCTAACCTCCTCCGGCCACTCACTGCATCCCTCACTGACCGATAACCTCCTCCGGCCATTCACTGCATCCCTCAGTGACCGCTCACCTCCGGCCACTCACTGCATCCCTCACTGACCGCTAACCTCCTCCGGCCACTCACTGCATCCCTCACTGACCGTTAACCTCCTCCGGCCACTCACTGCATTCCTCACTCACCGCAAACCTCCTCCGGCCACTCACTGCATCCCTCACTGACCGCTAACCTCCTCCGGCCACTCACTGCATCCCTCAGTGACCTCTAACCTCCTCCGGCCACTCACTGCATCCCTCACTGACCGCTAACCTCCTCCGGCCACTCACTGCATCCCTCACTGACCGCTAACCTCCTCCGGCAACTCACTGCATCCCTCATTGACCTATAACCTCCTCCGGCCACTCACTGCATCCCTCACTGACCGCTAACCTCCGGCCACTCACTGCATACCTCACTGACCGATAACTTCCTCCGGCCACTCACTGCATCCCTCACTGACCGATAACCTCCTCCGGCCACTCACTGCATCCCTCACTGACCGATAACCTCCTCCGGCCACTCACTGCAGCCCTCACTGAACGATAACCTCCTCCGGCCACTCACTGCATCCCTCACTGACCGATAACCTCCTCCGGCCACTCACTGCATCCCTCAGTGACTGCTAACCTCCTCCGGCCACTCACTGCATCCCTCACTGACCGATAACCTCCTCCGGCCACTCACTGCATCCCACAGTGACCGCTAACCTCCTCCGGCCACTCACTGCATCCTTCACTGACCGCTAACCTCCTCCGGCCACTCACTGCATTTCTCACTGACCGCGAACCTCCTCCGGCCACTCACTGCATCCCTCACTGACCGCTAACCTCCGGCCACTCACTGCATCCCTCACTGACCGATAACATCCTCCGGCCACTCACTGCATCCCTCACTGACCGATAACCTCCTCCGGCCACTCACTGCATCCTTCACTGACCGATAACCTCCGGCCACTCACTGCATCCCTCACTGACCGATAACCTCCTCCGGCCACTCACTGCATCCCTCACTCACCGCTAACCTCCTCCGGCCACTCACTGCATCCCTCACTGACTGATAACATCCTCCGGCCACTCACTGCATCCCACAGTGACCGCTAACCTTCTCCGGCCACTCACTGCATCCCTCACTGACCGATAACCTCCTCCGGCCACTCACTGCATCCCTCTGACCGATAACCTCCTCCGGCCACTCACTGCATCCCTCACTGACCGATAACTTCCTCCAGCCACTCACTGCATCCCTCACTGACCGATAACCTCCTCCGGCCACTCACTGCATCCCTCACTGACCGATAACCTCCTCCGGCCACTCACTGCATCCCTCACTGACCGATAACCTCCACCGGCCACTCACTGCATCCCTCACTGACCGCTAACCTCCGGCCACTCACTGCATCCCTCACTGACCGATAACCTCCGGCCACTCACTGCATCCCTCACTGACCGATAACCTCCTCCGGCCACTCACTGCATCCCTCACTCACCGCTAACCTCCTCCGGCCACTCACTGCATCCCTCACTGACCGATAACATCCTCCGGCCACTCACTGCATCCCACAGTGACCGCTAACCTCCTCCGGCCACTCACTGCATCCCTCACTGACCGATAACTTCCTCCGGCCACTCACTGCATCCCTCACTGACCGATAACCTCCTCCGGCCACTCAGTGCATCCCTCACTGACCGATAACCTCCTCCGGCCACTCACTGCAGCCCTCACTGAACGATAACCTCCTCCGGCCACTCACTGCATCCCTCACTGACCGATAACCTCCTCCGGCCACTCACTGCATCCCTCACTGAACAATAACCTCCTCCGGCCGCCCACTGCATCCCTCACTGACCGATAACCTCCTCCGGCCACTCACTGCATCCCTCTGACCGCTAACCTCCTCCGGCCACTCACTGCATCCCTCACTGACCGATAACCTCCTCCGGCCACTCACTGCATCCCTCACTGACCGCTAACCTCCTCCGGCCACTCACTGCATCCCTCACTGACCGATTACTTCCTCCAGCCACTCACTGCATCCCTCACTGACCGATAACCTCCTCCGGCCACTCACTGCATCCCTCACTCACCGCTAACCTCCTCCGGCCACTCACTACATCCCACAGTGACCGCTAACCTCCTCCGGCCACTCACTGCATCCTTCACTGACCGCTAATCTCCTCCGGCCACTCACTGCATCCCTCACTGACCGCGAACCTCCTCCGGCCACTCACTGCATCCCTCACTGACCGATAACCTCCTCCGGCAACTCACTGCATCTCTCACTGAGCGATAACCTCCTCCGGCCACTCACTGCATCCCTCACTGACCGCTAACCTCCGGCCACTCACTGCATCCCTCACTGACCGATAACCTCCTCCGGCCACTCACTGCATCCCTCACTGACCGATAACCTCCGGCCACTCACTGCATCCCTCACTGACCGATAACCTCCTCCGGCCACTCACTGCATCCCTCACTGACCGATAACCTCCTCCGGCCACTCACTGCCTCCCTCATTGACGTATAACCTCCTCCGGCCACTCACTGCATCCCTCACTGACCGATAACCTCCTCCGGCCACTCACTGCAGCCCTCACTGACCGATAACCTCCTCCGGCCACTCACTGCATCCCTCTGACCGATAACCTCCTCCGGCCACTCACTGCATCCCTCACTGACCGATAACCTCCTCCGGCCACTCACTGCATCCCTCTGACCGATAACCTCCTCCGGCCACTCACTGCATCCCTCACTGACCGATAACTTCCTCCAGCCACTCACTGCATCCCTCACTGATCGCTAACCTCCGGCCACTCACTGCATCCCTCACTGACCGATAACCTCCTCCGGCCACTCACTGCATCCATCAGTGACCGCTAACCTCCTCCGGCCTCTCACTGCATCCCTCACTGACCGCTAACCTCCTCCGGCCACTCACTGCATCCCTCACTGACCGCTAACCTCCTCCGGCAACTCACTGCATCCCTCACTGACCGATAAACTCCTCCGGCCACTCACTGCATCCCTCTGACCGATAACCTCCTCCGGCCACTCACTGCATCCCTCACTGACCGATAACCTCCTCCGGCCACTCACTGCAGCCCTCACTGACCGATAACCTCCTCCGGCCACTCACTGCATTCCTCTGACCGATAACCTCCTCCGGCCACTCACTGCATCCCTCACTGACCGATAACCTCCTCCGGCCACTCACTGCATCCCTCACTGACCGATAACTTCCTCCAGCCACTCACTGCATCCCTCATTGATCGATAAACTCCTCCGGCCACTCACTGCATCCCTCACTGACCGCTAACCTCCTCCGGCCACTCACTGCATCCCTCACTGACCGATAACCTCCTCCGGCCACTCACTGAATCCCTCACTGACAGATAACCTCCTCCGGCCACTCACTGCATCCCTCACTGACCGCTAACCTCCTCCGGCCACTCACTGCATCCCTCACTGACCGATAATCTCCTCCGGCCACTCACTGCATCCCTCAGTGACCGCTAACCTCCTCCGGCCTCTCACTGCATCCCTCACTGACCGATAACATCCTCCGGCCACTCACTGCATCCCTCACTGACCGCTAACCTCCTCCGGCAACTCAATGCATCCCTCACTGACCGATAACCTCCTCCGGCCACTCACTGCATCCCTCACTGACCGCTAACCTCCGGCCACTCACTGCATCCCTCACTGACCGAAAACTTCCTCCGGCCACTCACTGCATCCCTCACTGACCGATAACCTCCGGCCACTCACTGCATCCCTCACTGACCGATAACCTCCGGCCACTCACTGCATCCCTCACTGACCGATAACCTCCTCCGGCCACTCACTGCATCCCTCACTCACCGCTAACCTCCTCCGGCCACTCACTGCATCCCTCACTGACCGATAACATCCTCGGGCCACTCACTGCATCCCTCACTGACTGATAACCTCCTCCGGCCGCTCACTGCATCCCTCACTGACCGATAACCTCCTCCGGCCACTCACTGCATCCCTCACTGACCGATAACCTCCTCCGGCCACTCACTGCATCCCTCACTAACCGATAACCTCCTCCGGCCACTCACTGCATCCCTCACTGACCGATAACATCCTCCGGCCACTCACTGCATCCTTCACTGACAGCTAACCTCCTCCGGCCACTCACTGCATCCCTCACTGACCGCTAACCTCCTCCGGCAACTCACTGCATCCCTCACTTACCGATAACCTCCTCCGTTCACTCACTGCATCCCTCACTGACCGCTAACCTCCGGCCACTCACTGCATCCCTCACTGACCGATAACATCCTCCGGCCACTCACTGCATCCCTCACTGACCGATAACTTCCTCCGGCCACTCACTGCCTCCCTCACTGACCGATAACCTCCTCCGGCCACTCACTGCATCCCTCACTGACCGATAACCTCCTCCGGCCACTCACTGCATCCCTCACTGACCGATAACCTCCTCCGGCCACTCACTGCATCCCTCTGACCGATAACCTCCTCCGGCCATTCACTGCATCCCTCACTGACCGATAACCTCCTCCGGCCACTCACTGCATCCCTCACTGACCGATAACCTCCTCCGGCCACTCACTGCATCCCTCTGACCGATAACCTCCTCCGGCCACTCACTGCATCGCTCACTGACCGATAACTTCCTCCAGCCACTCACTGCATCCCTCACTGATCGATAACCTCCTCCGGCCACTCACTGCATCCTTCACTGACCGATAACCTCCGGCCACTCACTGCATCCCTCACTGACCGATAACCTCCTCCGGCCACTCACTGCATCCCTCACTCACCGCTAACCTCCTCCGGCCACTCACTGCATCCCTCACTGACTGATAACATCCTCCGGCCACTCACTGCATCCCACAGTGACCGCTAACCTCCTCCGGCCACTCACTGCATCCCTCACTGACCGATAACCTCCTCCGGCCACTCACTGCATCCCTCTGACCGATAACCTCCTCCGGCCACTCACTGCATCCCTCACTGACCGATAACATCCTCCAGCCACTCACTGCATCCCTCACTGACCGATAACCTCCTCCGGCCACTCACTGCATCCCTCACTGACCGATAACCTCCTCCGGCCACTCACTGCATCCCTCACTGACCGATAACCTCCACCGGCCACTCACTGCATCCCTCACTGACCGCTAACCTCCGGCCACTCACTGCATCCCTCACTGACCGATAACCTCCGGCCACTCACTGCATCCCTCACTGACCGATAACCTCCTCCGGCCACTCACTGCATCCCTCACTCACCGCTAACCTCCTCCGGCCACTCACTGCATCCCTCACTGACCGATAACATCCTCCGGCCACTCACTGCATCCCACAGTGACCGCTAACCTCCTCCGGCCACTCACTGCATCCCTCACTGACCGATAACCTCCTCCGGCCATTCACTGCATCCCTCAGTGACCGCTCACCTCCGGCCACTCACTGCATCCCTCACTGACCGCTAACCTCCTCCGGCCACTCACTGCATCCCTCACTGACCGTTAACCTCCTCCGGCCACTCACTGCATTCCTCACTCACCGCAAACCTCCTCCGGCCACTCACTGCATCCCTCACTGACCGCTAACCTCCTCCGGCCACTCACTGCATCCCTCAGTGACCTCTAACCTCCTCCGGCCACTCACTGCATCCCTCACTGACCGCTAACCTCCTCCGGCCACTCACTGCATCCCTCACTGACCGCTAACCTCCTCCGGCAACTCACTGCATCCCTCATTGACCTATAACCTCCTCCGGCCACTCACTGCATCCCTCACTGACCGCTAACCTCCGGCCACTCACTGCATACCTCACTGACCGATAACTTCCTCCGGCCACTCACTGCATCCCTCACTGACCGATAACCTCCTCCGGCCACTCACTGCATCCCTCACTGACCGATAACCTCCTCCGGCCACTCACTGCAGCCCTCACTGAACGATAACCTCCTCCGGCCACTCACTGCATCCCTCACTGACCGATAACCTCCTCCGGCCACTCACTGCATCCCTCAGTGACTGCTAACCTCCTCCGGCCACTCACTGCATCCCTCACTGACCGATAACCTCCTCCGGCCACTCACTGCATCCCACAGTGACCGCTAACCTCCTCCGGCCACTCACTGCATCCTTCACTGACCGCTAACCTCCTCCGGCCACTCACTGCATTTCTCACTGACCGCGAACCTCCTCCGGCCACTCACTGCATCCCTCACTGACCGCTAACCTCCGGCCACTCACTGCATCCCTCACTGACCGATAACATCCTCCGGCCACTCACTGCATCCCTCACTGACCGATAACCTCCTCCGGCCACTCACTGCATCCTTCACTGACCGATAACCTCCGGCCACTCACTGCATCCCTCACTGACCGATAACCTCCTCCGGCCACTCACTGCATCCCTCACTCACCGCTAACCTCCTCCGGCCACTCACTGCATCCCTCACTGACTGATAACATCCTCCGGCCACTCACTGCATCCCACAGTGACCGCTAACCTTCTCCGGCCACTCACTGCATCCCTCACTGACCGATAACCTCCTCCGGCCACTCACTGCATCCCTCTGACCGATAACCTCCTCCGGCCACTCACTGCATCCCTCACTGACCGATAACTTCCTCCAGCCACTCACTGCATCCCTCACTGACCGATAACCTCCTCCGGCCACTCACTGCATCCCTCACTGACCGATAACCTCCTCCGGCCACTCACTGCATCCCTCACTGACCGATAACCTCCGCCGGCCACTCACTGCATCCCTCACTGACCGCTAACCTCCGGCCACTCACTGCATCCCTCACTGACCGATAACCTCCGGCCACTCACTGCATCCCTCACTGACCGATAACCTCCTCCGGCCACTCACTGCATCCCTCACTCACCGCTAACCTCCTCCGGCCACTCACTGCATCCCTCACTGACCGATAACATCCTCCGGCCACTCACTGCATCCCACAGTGACCGCTAACCTCCTCCGGCCACTCACTGCATCCCTCACTGACCGATAACCTCCTCCGGCCATTCACTGCATCCCTCAGTGACCGCTCACCTCCGGCCACTCACTGCATCCCTCACTGACCGCTAACCTCCTCCGGCCACTCACTGCATCCCTCACTGACCGTTAACCTCCTCCGGCCACTCACTGCATTCCTCACTCACCGCAAACCTCCTCCGGCCACTCACTGCATCCCTCACTGACCGCTAACCTCCTCCGGCCACTCACTGCATCCCTCAGTGACCTCTAACCTCCTCCGGCCACTCACTGCATCCCTCACTGACCGCTAACCTCCTCCGGCCACTCACTGCATCCCTCACTGACCGCTAACCTCCTCCGGCAACTCACTGCATCCCTCATTGACCTATAACCTCCTCCGGCCACTCACTGCATCCCTCACTGACCGCTAACCTCCGGCCACTCACTGCATACCTCACTGACCGATAACTTCCTCCGGCCACTCACTGCATCCCTCACTGACCGATAACCTCCTCCGGCCACTCACTGCATCCCTCACTGACCGATAACCTCCTCCGGCCACTCACTGCAGCCCTCACTGAACGATAACCTCCTCCGGCCACTCACTGCATCCCTCACTGACCGATAACCTCCTCCGGCCACTCACTGAATCCCTCAGTGACTGCTAACCTCCTCCGGCCACTCACTGCATCCCTCACTGACCGATAACCTCCTCCGGCCACTCACTGCATCCCACAGTGACCGCTAACCTCCTCCGGCCACTCACTGCATCCTTCACTGACCGCTAACCTCCTCCGGCCACTCACTGCATTTCTCACTGACCGCGAACCTCCTCCGGCCACTCACTGCATCCCTCACTGACCGCTAACCTCCGGCCACTCACTGCATCCCTCACTGACCGATAACATCCTCCGGCCACTCACTGCATCCCTCACTGACCGATAACCTCCTCCGGCCACTCACTGCCTCCCTCACTGACGTATAACCTCCTCCGGCCACTCACTGCATCCCTCACTGACCGATAACCTCCTCCGGCCACTCACTGCAGCCCTCACTGACCAATAACCTCCTCCGGCCACTCACTTCATCCCTCTGACCGATAACTTCCTCCAGCCACTCACTGCATCCCTCACTGACCGCTAACCTCCGGCCACTCACTGCATCCCTCACTGACCGATAACCTCCTCCGGCCACTCACTGCATCCCTCACTGACCGATAACTTCCTCCAGCCACTCACTGCATCCCTCACTGACCGATAACCTCCTCCGGCCACTCACTGCATCCCTCACTGACCGATAACCTCCTCCGGCCACTCACTGCATCCCTCACTGACCGCTAACCTCCGGCCACTCACTGCATCCCTCACTGACCGATAACTTCCTCCGGCCACTCACTGCATCCCTCACTGTCCGATAACCTCCGGCCACTCACTGCATCCCTCACTGACCGATAACCTCCGGCCACTCACTGCATCCCACACTGACCGATAACCTCCTCCGGCCACTCACTGCATCCCTCACTGACCGCTAACCTCCTCCGGCAACTCACTGCATCCCTCATTGACCGATAACAACCTCCGGCCACTCACTGCATCCCTCACTGACCGCTAACCTCCTCCGGCCACTCACTGCATCCCTCACTGACCGCTAACCTCCTCCGGCCACTCACTGCATCCCTCACTGACCGCTAACCTCCTCCGGCAACTCACTGCATCCCTCATTGACCGATAACAACCTCCGGCCACTCACTGCATCCCTCACTGACCGCTAACCTCCGGCCACTCACTGCATCCCTCACTGACCGATAACTTCCTCCGGCCACTCACTGCATCCCTCACTGAACGATAACCTCCTCCGGCCGCCCACTGCATCCCTCACTGACCGATAACCTCCTCCGGCCACTCACTGCATCCCTCTGACCGCTAACCTCCTCCGGCCACTCACTGCATCCCTCACTGACCGATAACCTCCTCCGGCCACTCACTGCATCCCTCTGACCGATAACCTCCTCCGGCCACTCACTGCATCCCTCACTCACCGCTAACCTCCTCCGGCCACTCACTACATCCCTCACTGACGTATAACCTCCTCCGGCCACTCACTGCATCCCTCACTGACCGATAACCTCCTCCGGCCACTCACTGCAGCCCTCACTGACCGATAACCTCCTCCGGCCACTCACTGCATCCCTCTGACCGATAACCTCCTCCGGCCACTCACTGCATCCCTCACTGACCGATAACCTCCGGCCACTCACTGCATCCCTCACTGATCGATAACCTCCTCCGGCCACTCACTGCATCCCTCACTGATCGCTAACTTCCGGCCACTCACTGCATCCCTCACTGACCGATAACCTCCTCCGGCCACTCACTGCATCCATCAGTGACCGCTAACCTCCTCCGGCCTCTCACTGCATCCCTCACTGACCGCTAACCTCCTCCGGCCACTCACTGCATCCCTCACTGACCGCTAACCTCCTCCGGCAACTCACTGCATCCCTCATTGACCGATAACCTCCTCCGGCCACTCACTGCATCCCTCTGACCGATAACCTCCTCCGGCCACTCACTGCATCCCTCACTGACCGATAACCTCCTCCGGCCACTCACTGCAGCCCTCACTGACCGATAACCTCCTCCGGCCACTCACTGCATTCCTCTGACCGATAACCTCCTCCGGCCACTCACTGCATCCCTCACTGACCGATAACCTCCTCCGGCCACTCACTGCATCCCTCTGACCGATAACCTCCTCCGGCCACTCACTGCATCCCTCACTGACCGATAACTTCCTCCAGCCACTCACTGCATCCCTCATTGATCGATAACCTCCTCCGGCCACTCACTGCATCCCTCACTGACCGCTAACCTCCTCCGGCCACTCACTGCATCCCTCACTGACCGATAACCTCCTCCGGCCACTCACTGAATCCCTCACTGACAGATAACCTCCTCCGGCCACTCACTGCATCCCTCACTGACCGCTAACCTCCTCCGGCCACTCACTGCATCCCTCACTGACCGATAATCTCCTCCGGCGACTCACTGCATCCCTCAGTGACCGCTAACCTCCTCCGGCCTCTCACTGCATCCCTCACTGACCGCTAACCTCCTCCGGCCACTCACTGCATCCCTCACTGACCGCTAACCTCCTCCGGCAACTCACTGCATCCCTCATTGACCGATAACAACCTCCGGCCACTCACTGCATCCCTCACTGACCGCTAACCTCCTCCGGCCACTCACTGCATCCCTCACTGACCGCTAACCTCCTCCGGCCACTCACTGCATCCCTCACTGACCGCTAACCTCCTCCGGCAACTCACTGCATCCCTCATTGACCGATAACAACCTCCGGCCACTCACTGCATCCCTCACTGACCGCTAACCTCCGGCCACTCACTGCATCCCTCACTGACCGATAACTTCCTCCGGCCACTCACTGCATCCCTCACTGACCGATAACCTCCTCCGGCCACTCAGTGCATCCCTCACTGAACGATAACCTCCTCCGGCCACTCACTGCATCCCTCTGAACAATAACCTCCTCCGGCCGCCCACTGCATCCCTCACTGACCGATAACCTCCTCCGGCCACTCACTGCATCCCTCTGACCGCTAACCTCCTCCGGCCACTCACTGCATCCCTCACTGACCGATAACCTCCTCCGGCCACTCACTGCATCCCTCTGACCGATAACCTCCTCCGGCCACTCACTGCATCCCTCACTGACCGATTACTTCCTCCAGCCACTCACTGCATCCCTCACTGACCGATAACCTCCTCCGGCCACTCACTGCATCCCTCACTCACCGCTAACCTCCTCCGGCCACTCACTACATCCCTCACTGACGTATAACCTCCTCCGGCCACTCACTGCATCCCTCACTGACCGATAACCTCCTCCGGCCACTCACTGCAGCCCTCACTGACCGATAACCTCCTCCGGCCACTCACTGCATCCCTCTGACCGATAACCTCCTCCGGCCACTCACTGCATCCCTCACTGACCGATAACCTCCGGCCACTCACTGCATCCCTCACTGATCGATAACCTCCTCCGGCCACTCACTGCATCCCTCACTGATCGCTAACCTCCGGCCACTCACTGCATCCCTCACTGACCGATAACCTCCTCCGGCCACTCACTGCATCCATCAGTGACCGCTAACCTCCTCCGGCCTCTCACTGCATCCCTCACTGACCGCTAACCTCCTCCGGCCACTCACTGCATCCCTCACTGACCGCTAACCTCCTCCGGCAACTCACTGCATCCCTCACTGACCGATAACCTCCTCCGGCCACTCACTGCATCCCTCTGACCGATAACCTCCTCCGGCCACTCACTGCATTCCTCACTGACCGATAACCTCCTCCGGCCACTCACTGCAGCCCTCACTGACCGATAACCTCCTCCGGCCACTCACTGCATTCCTCTGACCGATAACCTCCTCCGGCCACTCACTGCATCCCTCACTGCGGTACCGATAACCTCCTCCGGCCACTCACTGCATCCCTCTGACCGATAACCTCCTCCGGCCACTCACTGCATCCCTCACTGACCGATAACTTCCTCCAGCCACTCACTGCATCCCTCATTGATCGATAACCTCCTCCGGCCACTCACTGCATCCCTCACTGACCGCTAACCTCCTCCGGCCACTCACTGCATCCCTCACTGACCGATAACCTCCTCCGGCCACTCACTGAATCCCTCACTGACAGATAACCTCCTCCGGCCACTCACTGCATCCCTCACTGACCGCTAACCTCCTCCGGCCACTCACTGCATCCCTCACTGACCGATAATCTCCTCCGGCGACTCACTGCATCCCTCAGTGACCGCTAACCTCCTCCGGCCTCTCACTGCATCCCTCACTGACCGCTAACCTCCTCCGGCCACTCACTGCATCCCTCACTGACCGCTAACCTCCTCCGGCAACTCAATGCATCCCTCACTGACCGATAACCTCCTCCGGCCACTCACTGCATCCCTCACTGACCGCTAACCTCCGGCCACTCACTGCATCCCTCACTGACCGAAAACTTCCTCCGGCCACTCACTGCATCCCTCACTGACCGATAACCTCCGGCCACTCACTGCATCCCTCACTGACCGATAACCTCCGGCCACTCACTGCATCCCTCACTGACCGATAACCTCCTCCGGCCACTCACTGCATCCCTCACTCACCGCTAACCTCCTCCGGCCACTCACTGCATCCCTCACTGACCGATAACCTCATCCGGCCACTCACTGCATCCCTCACTGACCGCTAACCTCCTCCGGCCACTCACTGCATCCCTCACTCACCGCTAACCTCCTCCGGCCACTCACTGCATCCCTCACTGACCGATAACATCCTCCGGCCACTCACTGCATCCTTCACTGACCGCTAACCTCCTCCGGCCACTCACTGCATCCCTCACTGACCGCTAACCTCCTCCGGCAACTCACTGCATCCCTCACTTACCGATAACCTCCTCCGTTCACTCACTGCATCCCTCACTGACCGCTAACCTCCGGCCACTCACTGCATCCCTCACTGACCGATAACATCCTCCGGCCACTCACTGCATCCCTCACTGACCGATAACTTCCTCCGGCCACTCACTGCCTCCCTCACTGACCGATAACCTCCTCCGGCCACTCACTGCATCCCTCACTGACCGATAACCTCCTCCGGCCACTCACTGCATCCCTCACTGACCGATAACCTCCTCCGGCCACTCACTGCATCCCTCTGACCGATAACCTCCTCCGGCCACTCACTGCATCCCTCACTGACCGATAACCTCCTCCGGCCACTCACTGCATCCCTCACTGATCGATAACCTCCTCCGGCCACTTCTGCAACCCTCACTGACCGCTAACCTCCGGCCACTCACTGCATCCCTCACTGACCGATAACCTCCTCCGGCCACTCACTGCATCCCTCACATACCGATAACCTCCTCCGGCCACTCACTGCATCCCTCAGTGACCGCTAACCTCCTCCGGCCACTCACTGCATCCTTCACTGACCGCTAACCTCCTCCGGCCACTCACTGCATCCCTCAATGACCGCTAACCTCTTCCGGCCACTCACTGCATCCCTCACTGACCGATAACCTCCTCCGGTAACTCAATGCATCCCTCACTGACCGCTAACCTCCTCCGGCCACTCACTGCATCCCTCACTTACCGATAACCTCCTCCGGCCACTCACTGCATCCCTCTCTGACCGATAACCTCCTCCGGCCACTCACTGCATCCCTCTGACCGATAACCTCCTCCGGCCACTCACTGCATCCCTCACTGACCGATAACCTCCTCCGGCTACTCACTGCATCCCTCACTGACCGATAACCTCCTCCGGCCACTCACTGCATCCCTCACTGACCGATAACCTCCTCCGGCAACTCACTGCATCCCTCACTGACCGATAACCTCCTCCGGCCACTCACTGCATCCCTCACTGACCGATAATATCCTCCGGCCTCTCACTGCAGCCCTCACTGACCGATAACATCCTCCGGCCACTCACTGCATCCCTCACAGACCGATAACATCCTCCGGCCTCTCACTGCAGCCCTCACTGACCAATAACCTCCGGCCACTCACTGCATCCCTCACTGACCGCTAACCTCCTCCGGCCACTCACTGCATCCCTCACTGACCGATAACATCCTCCGGCCACTCACTGCATCCCTCACTGAACGATAACCTCCTCCGGCCACTCACTGAATCCCTCACTGACCGATAAACTCCTCCGGCCACTCACTGCATCCCTCACTGACCGCTAACCTCCTCCGGCCACTCACTGCATTCCTCACTGACCGCTAACCTCCTCCGGCCACTCACTGCATCCCTCACTGACCGCTAACCTCCTCCGGCCACTCACTGCATTCCTCACTGACCGATAACCTCCTCCGGCCACTCACTGCATCCCTCACTGACCGCTAACCTCCTCCGGCCACTCACTGCATTCCTCACTGACCGATAACCTCCTCCGACCACTCACTGCATCCCTCACTGACCGATAACCTCCTCCGGCCACTCACTGCATCCCTCACTGACCGCTAACCTCCTCCGACCACTCACTTCATCCCTCACTGACCAATAACCTCCTCCGGCCACTCACTGCATCCCTCACTGACCGCTAACCTCCTCTGGCCACTCACTGCATTCCTCACTGACCGATAACCTCCTCAGACCACTCACTGCATCCCTCACTGACCGATAACCTCCTACGGCCACTCACTGCATCCCTCATTGACCGATAACCTCCTCCGGCCACTCACTGCATCCCTTACTGACCGATAACTTCCTCCAGCCACTCACTGCATCCCTCATTGACCGATAACCTCCTCCGGCCACTCACTGCATCCCTTACTGACCGATAACTTCCTCCAGCCACTCACTGCATCCCTTACTGACCGATAACTTCCTCCAGCCACTCACTGCATCCCTCACTGACTAATAACCTCCTCCGGCCACTCACTGCATCCCTCACTGACCGATAACTTCCTCCGGCCAACTCAATCCACCTCTCACTGACCGATAACCTCTTCCGGCCACTCACAGTGTCCCTCACTGACCGATAACCTCCGGCCACTCACTCTGTCTCTCAGTGACCGATAACCTCAGGTCACTCAATCCATCCCTCACTGACCGATAACCTCCTCCGGCCACTCATTGCAGCCCTCTCTGACCGATAACCTCTTCCGGCCACTCACTGCATCCCTCACTGACCGATAACCTCCTCTGGACACTCACTGCATCCCTCTGACCGATAAACTCCTCCGGCCACTCACTGCATCCCTCACTGACCGATAACTTCCTCCGGACACTCACTGCATCCCTCACTGATCGATAACCTCCTCCGGCCACTCACTGCATCCCTCACTGACCGCTAACCTCCGGCCACTCACTGCATCCCTCACTGACCGATAACCTCCTCCGGCCACTCACTGCATCCCTCACTGACCGATAACATCCTCCGGCCTCTCACTGCAGCCCTCACTGACCGATAACCTCCTCCGGCCACTCACTGCATCCCTCACTGACCGATAACATCCTCCGGCCTCTCACTGCA
Source organism: Pristiophorus japonicus (assembly GCF_044704955.1). Taxonomy (NCBI): domain Eukaryota; kingdom Metazoa; phylum Chordata; class Chondrichthyes; family Pristiophoridae; genus Pristiophorus; species Pristiophorus japonicus. The sequence goes on along the minus strand of NW_027250729.1, from coordinate 68,741 downwards.
GCCCTCACTGACCGATAACCTCCTCCGGCCACTCGCTGCATCCCTCACTGACCGCTAACCTCCTCCGGCCACTCACTGCATTCCTCACTGACCGATAACCTCCTCCGGCCACTCACTTCATCCCTCACTGACCGATAACCTCCTCCGGCCACTCACTTCATCCCTCACTGACCGATAACCTCCTCCGGCCACTCACTGCATCCCTCACTGACCGATAACCTCCTCCGACCACTCACTTCATCCCTCACTGACCGATAACCTTCTCCGGCCACTCACTGCATCCCTCACTGACCGATAACCTCCTCCGGCCACTCACTGCATCCCTCACTGACCGATAACCTCCTCCGGCCACTCACTGCATCCCTCACTGAACGATAACCTCCTCCGGCCACTCACTGAATCCCTCACTGACCGATAACCTCCTCCGGCCACTCACTGAATCCCTCACTGACTGATAACCTCCTCCGGCAACTCACTGCATCCCTCACTGACCGATAACCTCCTCCGGCCACTCACTGCATCCCTCACTGACCGATAACCTCCTCCGGCCACTCACTGCATCTCTCTGACCGATAACCTCCTCCGGCCACTCACTGCATCCCTCACTGACCGCTACCTCCCCCGGCCACTCACTGCATCCCTCACTGATCGATAACCTCTTCCGGCCACTCACAGTGTCCCTCACTGACCGATAACCTCCGGCCACTCACTGTGTCTCTCAGTGACCGATAACCTCCGGTCACTCAATCCATCCCTCACTGACCGATAACCTCCTCCAGCCACTCACTGCAGCCCTCACTGACCGATAACCTCCTCCGGCCACTCACTGCATCCCTCACTGACCGATAACCTCCTCCGGCCACTCACTGCATCCCTCACTGACCGATAACCTCCTCCGGCCACTCACTGCATCCCTCTGACCGATACCCTCCTCCGGCCACTCAATGCATCCCTCACTGACCGATAACTTCCTCCAGCCACTCACTGCATCCCTCACTGATCGATAACCTCCTCCGGCCACTCACTGCATCCCTCACTGACCGCTAACCTCCGGCCACTCACTGCATCCCTCACTGACCGATAACCTCCTCTGGCCACTCACTGCATCCCTCACTGACCGATAACATCCTCCGGCCTCTCACTGCAGCCCTAACTGACCGATAACCTCCTCCGGCCACTCACTGCATCCCTCACTGACCAATAACATCCTCCGGCCTCTCACTGCAGCCCTCACTGACCGATAACCTCCTCCGGCCACTCACTGAATCCCTCACTGACCGATAACCTCTTCCGGCAACTCACTGCATCCCTCACTGACCGATAATCTCCTCCGGCCACTCACTGCATCCCTCACTGACCGATAACCTCCTCCGACCACTCACTGCATCCCTCACTGACTGATAACCTCCTCCGGCAACTCACTGCATCCCTCACTGACCGATAACCTCCTCCGGCCACTCACTGCATCCCTCACTGACCGATAATCTCCTCCGGCCACTCACTGCATCCCTCTCTGACCGATAACCTCCTCCGGCCACTCACTGCATCCCTCACTGATCAATAACCTCCACCGGCCACTCACTGCATCCCTCTGACCGATAACGTCCTCCGGACACTCACTGCATCCCTCATTGACCGATAACCTCCTCCGGCTACTCACTGCATCCTTCACTGACCGATAACCTCCACCGGCCACTCACTGCATCCCTCACTGACCGATAACCTCCTCCGGCCACTCACTGCATCCCTCACTGACCGATAACCTCCTCCGGCCACTCACTGCATCCCTCACTGACCGATAACCTCCACCGGCCACTCACTGCATCCCTCACTGACCGATAACTTCCTCCGGCCACTCACTGCATCCCTCACTGACCGATAACCTCTTCTGGCCACTCACTGCATCCCTCACTGACCGATAACCTCCTCTGGCCACTCACTGCATCCCTCACTGACCGATAACTTCCTCCGGCCACTCACTGCATCCCTCACTGACCGATAACCTCCTCCGGCCACTCACTGCATCCCTCACTGACCGATAACCTCCTCCGGCCATTCACTCCTTCCCTCTCTGAACGATAACCTCCTCCGGCCACTCAATCCACCTCTCACTGACCGATAACCTCTTCCGGCCACTCACAGTGTCCCTCACTGACCAATAACCTCCGGCCACTCACTGTGTCTCTCAGTGACCGATAACCTCCGGTCACTCAATCCATCCCTCACTGAACGATAACCTCCTCCGGCCACTCACTCCATCACTCACTGACCGATAACCACCTCCGGCCACTCACTCTGTCCCTCACTAACCGATAACCTCCTCCGGTCACTCCTGTGTCCCTCACTGATCGATAACCCCCTCCGGCCACTCACACCATTCCTCACTGACCGATAACCTCCTCCGGCCACTCAATCCATCCCTCACTGACCGATAACCTCCTCCAGCCACTCAATCCATCCCTCACTGACCGATAACCTTCTCCAGCCACTCATTGTGTTCCTCACTGACCGATAACCTCCTCCGGCCACTCGCTGTGACTCTCACTGACCAATAATCTGCTCCGGCCACTCACTCCATCCCTCACTGACCAATAACCTCCTTCGTCCACTCACGGCATCCCTCACTGACCGATAACTTCCGTCCACTCATTGTGTTCCTCACTGACCGATAACCTCCTTCAGCCACTCACTGTGACCCTCACTGACCAATAATCTCCTCCGGTCACTCACTCCATCCCTCACTGACCAATAACAACCTCCGGCCACTCACTCCTTCCCTCACTGACCAATAACCTCCTCCGGCCACTCACTCCTTCCCTAACTGACCGATAAATTCCTCTCGCCACTCACTACGCCCCTCACTGACCGATAACTTCCTCTCGCCACTCACTCCATCCCTCACTGACCGATAACCTCCGGCCACTCACTCGATCCCTCACTGACAACCTCCAGTCACTCAATCCATCCCTCACTGAATGATAACCTCCTCCGGCCACTCACTCCATCCCTCACTGACCGATAACAACCTGCGGCCACTCACTTCATCCCTCACAGACCGATAACCTCCTCCGGCCACTCACTCCATCCCTCACTGACCGATAACCTCCTCCGGCCACTCACTCTGTCCCTCACTAACCGATAACCTCCTCCGGTCACTCCTGTGTCCCTCACTGACCGATAACCCTCTCAGGCCACTCACTCCATTCCTCACTGACCGATAACCCCCTCAGGCCACTCACTCCATCCCTCACTGACTGATAACCTCCTCCGGCCACTCACTATGTCCCTCAGTGACCAATAACCTCCTCCGGCCACTCACTCCATCCCTCACTGACAACCTCCAGTCACTCAATCCATCCCTCACTGAATGATAACCTCCTCCAGCCACTCACTCCATCCCTCACTGACCGATAACCTCCTCCGGCCACTCACTCTGTCCCTCACTAACCGATAACCTCCTCCGGTCACTCCTGTGTCCCTCACTGACCGATAACCCCCTCCGGCCACTCACTCCATTCCTCACTGACCGATAACCCTCTCAGGCCACTCACTCCATTCCTCACTGACCAATAACCTCCTCCGGCCACTCACTCCGTCCCTCACTGACCAATAACCTCCAGCCATTTAATCCATCCCTCAATGACCGATGACCACCTCCAGCCACTCTTTCCATCCCTCACTGACCAATAAGCTCCTCCAGCCACTCACTCCATCCCTCAATGACCGATAACAACCTCCGGCCACTCAATCCATCGCTCACTGACCGATAACCTCCTATGGCCACTTAATCCGTCCATCACTGACCGATAACCTCCGGCCACTCAATCCATCCCTCACTGACCGATAACCTCCTCCGGCCACTCAATCCATCCCTCACTGACCGATAACCTCCTCCGGCCACTCAATCCATCCCTCACTGACCGATGACTTCCTCCAGCCACTCACTCCATCCCTCACTGACCGATAACAACCTGCGGCCACTCACTCCATCCCTCACTGACCAATAACCTCGTCCAGCCACTCACTGTGTCCCTCAGTGACCGATAACTTCCGGCCACTCAATCCATCCCTCACTGACCGATAACTTGCTCCGACCACTCACTCCATCCCTCACTGAACGATAACCTCCTCTGGCCACTCACTCCATCCCTCGCTAACCGATAACCTCCTCCGGCCACTCACCGTGTCCCTCAGTGAACGATTACCTACTCCGGCCACTGATTTCATCCCTCACTGACCGATAACCTCCTCCGGCCACTCACTCCATCCCTCACTGACCGATCACCTCCTCCGGCCACTCACTGCATCCCTCACTGACCGATAACCTCCTCCGGCCACTCACTCCATCCCTCACTGACCGAAAACCTCCTCCGGCCACTCACTCTGTCCCTCACTAACCGATAACCTCCTCCGGTCACTCCTGTGTCCCTCACTGACCGATAACCCTCTCAGGCCACTCACTCCATTCCTCACTGACCGATAACCCCCTCAGGCCACTCACTCCATCCCTCACTGACTGATAACCTCCTCCGGCCACTCACTATGTCCCTCAGTGACCAATAACCTCCTCCGGCCACTCACTCCATCCCTCACTGACAACCTCCAGTCACTCAATCCATCCCTCACTGAATGATAACCTCCTCCAGCCACTCACTCCATCCCTCACTGACCGATAACCTCCTCCGGCCACTCACTCTGTCCCTCACTAACCGATAACCTCCTCCGGTCACTCCTGTGTCCCTCACTGACCGATAACCCCCTCCGGCCACTCACTCCATTCCTCACTGACCGATAACCCTCTCAGGCCACTCACTCCATTCCTCACTGACCAATAACCTCCTCCGGCCACTCACTCCGTCCCTCACTGACCAATAACCTCCAGCCATTTAATCCATCCCTCAATGACCGATGACCACCTCCAGCCACTCTTTCCATCCCTCACTGACCAATAAGCTCCTCCAGCCACTCACTCCATCCCTCAATGACCGATAACAACCTCCGGCCACTCAATCCATCGCTCACTGACCGATAACCTCCTATGGCCACTTAATCCGTCCATCACTGACCGATAACCTCCGGCCACTCAATCCATCCCTCACTGACCGATAACCTCCTCCGGCCACTCAATCCATCCCTCACTGACCGATAACCTCCTCCGGCCACTCAATCCATCCCTCACTGACCGATGACTTCCTCCAGCCACTCACTCCATCCCTCACTGACCGATAACAACCTGCGGCCACTCACTCCATCCCTCACTGACCAATAACCTCGTCCAGCCACTCACTGTGTCCCTCAGTGACCGATAACTTCCGGCCACTCAATCCATCCCTCACTGACCGATAACTTGCTCCGACCACTCACTCCATCCCTCACTGAACGATAACCTCCTCTGGCCACTCACTCCATCCCTCGCTAACCGATAACCTCCTCCGGCCACTCACCGTGTCCCTCAGTGAACGATTACCTACTCCGGCCACTGATTTCATCCCTCACTGACCGATAACCTCCTCCGGCCACTCACTCCATCCCTCACTGACCGATCACCTCCTCCGGCCACTCACTGCATCCCTCACTGACCGATAACCTCCTCCGGCCACTCACTCCATCCCTCACTGACCGAAAACCTCCTCCGGCCACTCACTGCATCCCTCACTGAGCGATAAGCTCCTCCAGCCACTCACCGTGTCCCTCAGTGAACGATAACCTCCGGCCACTCACTGTCTCCTTCACTGACCGATGACCTCCTCTGGCCACTCACTCCATCCCTCACTGACCGATAACCTCCTCCGGCCACTCACTCCATCCCTCACTGACAACCTCCTCCGCCACTCACTCCGTCCCTCACTGACCAATAACCTCTGGCCACTCACTCCATCCCTCACTGACCGATAACAACCTGCGGCCACTCACTCCATACCTCACTGACCAATAACCTCGTCCGGCCACTCACTGTGTCCCTCACTGACTGATAACTTCCAGCCACTCACTCCGTTCCTCACTGACCGATAAACTCCTCTGGCCACTCAATCCATCCCTCACTGAAAGATAAACTCCTCTGGCCACTCACTCCATCCCTCACTGACCGATAACCTCCTCCGGCCACTCAATCCATCCCTCACTGACCGATAACCTCCTCTGGCCACTCAATCCATCCCTCACTGACCGATAAACTCCTCTGGCCACTCAATCCATCCCTCACTGAACGATAAACTCCTCTGGCCACTCACTCCATCCCTCACTGACCAATAACTTCCGGCCACTCACTCCGTTCCTCACTGACCGATAACTTCCTCCGACCACTCACTCCATCCCTCACTGAACGATAACCTCCTCTGGCCAGTCACTGTGTCCTCACTGACCGACAACCTCCTCCGGCCACTCACTCTGTCCCTCACTGACCGATAGCCTCCTCCGGCCACTTACTCCATCCCTCACTGACCAAAAACTGCCTTTGGCCACTCGCTGCGTCCCTGACTGACCGAGAACACCCTCCGGCCACTCTCCGTATCTCTCACTGACGGAGATTTTGTGTTATTTGCCCGTAGTGCCACACCGGAAGGGGAGATGGTCAGCACTCGAGGGATGGCCCTCACTCACCGACAGCGAGGGCACCCGAGACCACCCAGCACCATCGAGCCGGCCACCGCTCTGCCTGGTCCAGCGACTGACCATTGGGCCGTACTTGGACCAGCTGTGGGCTCCACACCGACCGTGACCCTCCAGCCACAGAGTTCAGAGGTCACAAAGCCAGAAGGAATAGACGTGGACCATGCACCTGTTACATCTGTCAGACCGAGAGTCCGAGTGTCGGTCCAGGGGTTTGGGACCTCCCACTACCCCCACACACAGGTGTCACAATGTCATCATCTTCACTGATGCTGCACTGACTGCCCCCAACCCAAGGTCCCCACACTGACCCTCACTGGGTTACAGTCCCCCACACTGACCCTCACTGGGGTACAGTCCCACACACACTGACCCTCACTGGGGTACAGTCCCACACACACTGACTCTCACTGGGGTACAGTCCCACACACACTGACTCTCACTGGGGTACAGTCCCCCACACACTGACCCTCACTGGGGTACAGTCCCCCACACTGACTCTCACTGGGGTACAGTCCCCCACACACTGACCCTCACTGGGGTACAGTCCCCCACACACTGACTCTCACTGGGGTACAGTCCCACACACACTGACTCTCACTGGGGTACGGGTCCCACTCACACTGACCCTCACTGGGGTACAGTCCCCCACACTGACCCTCACTGGGGTACAGTCCCACACACACTGACCCTCACTGGGGTACAGTCCCACACACACTGACCCTCACTGGGGTACAGTCCCACACACACTGACTCTCACTGGGGTACAGTCCCCCACACTGACCCTCACTGGGGTGCAGTCCCCCACACTGACTCTCACTGGGGTACGGGTCCCACACACTGACCCTCACTGGGGTACAGTCCCACACACACTGACCCTCACTGGGGTACGGGTCCCACACACACTGACCCTCACTGGGGTACAGTCCCACACACACTGACTCTCACTGGGGTACAGTCCCCCACACACTGACTCTCACTGGGGTACGGGTCCCACACACACTGACCCTCACTGGGGTACAGTCCCACACACACTGACTCTCACTGGGGTACAGTCCCCCACACACTGACTCTCACTGGGATACAGTCCCTCACACACTGACTCTCACTGGGGTACAATCCCACACACACTGACTCTCACTGGGGTACAGTCCCCCACACACTGACTCTCACTGGGGTACGGGTCCCACACACACTGACCCTCACTGGGGTACAGTCCCACACACACTGACCCTCACTGGGGTACGGGTCCCACACACACTGACCCTCACTGGGGTACAGTCCCACACACACTGACTCTCACTGGGGTACAGTCCCCCACACACTGACTCTCACTGGGGTACGGGTCCCACACACACTGACTCTCATTGGGGTACAGTCCCCCACACACTGACTCTCACTGGGGTACAGTCCCTCACACACTGACTCTCACTGGGGTACGGGTCCCACACACACTGACTCTCACTGGGGTACAGTCCCACACACACTGACTCTCACTGGGGTACAGTCCCCCACACACTGACTCTCACTGGGGTACAGTCCCACACACACTGACTCTCACTGGGGTACATTCCCTCACACACTGACTCTCACTGGGGTACGGGTCCCAAACACACTGACTCTCACTGGGGTACAGTCCCACACACACTGACTCTCACTGGGGTACGGGTCCCACACACACTGACTCTCATTGGGGAACAGTCCCCCACACACTGACTCTCACTGGGGTACATTCCCTCACACACTGACTCTCACTGGGGTACGGGTCCCACACACACTGACTCTCACTGGGGTACAGTCCCACACACACTGACTCCCACTGGGGTACGGGTCCCACACACACTGACTCTCACTGGGGTACAGTCCCACACACACTGACTCTCACTGGGGTACAGTCCCACACACACTGACTTTCACTGGTGTACAGTCCCACACACATTGCCTCTCACTGTGGTACGGGTCCCACACACACTGACCCTCACTGGGGTACGGGTCCCACACACACTGACTCTCACTGGGGTACGGATCCCACACACACTGACTCTCACTGGGGTACGGGTCCCACTCACACTGACTCTCACTGGGGTACAGTCCCACACACACTGACTCTCACTGGGGTACAGTCCCACACACACTGACTCTCACTGGGGAACAGTCACACACACTGACTCTCACTGGGGTACAGTCCCACACACACTGACTCTCACTGGGGTACGGGTCCCACTCACACTGACTCTCACTGGGGTACAGTACCACACACACTGACTCTCACTGGGGTACAGTCCCACACACACTGACTCTCACTGGGGAACAGTCACACACACTGACTCTCACTGGGGTACAGACCCACACACACTGACTCTCACTGGGGTACAGTCCAACACACGCTGACTCTCACTGGGGTACAGTCCCACACACACTGACTCTCACTGGGGTACAGTCCCACACACACTGACTTTCACTGGGGTACGGGTCCCACACACACTGACTCACTGGGGTAGAGTCCCACACACACTGACTCTCACTGGGGTACAGTCACACACACTGACTCTCACTGGGGTACAGTCCCACACACACTGACTCTAACTGGGGTACAGTCCCGCACACACTGACTCTCACTGGGGTACAGTCCCACACGCACTGACTCTCACTGGGGAACAGTCACACACACTGACTCTCACTGGGGTACAGTCCCACACACACTGACTCTCACTGGGGTACAGTCCCACACACACTGACTCTCACTGGGGTACAGTCCCACACACACTGACTCTCACTGGGGTACAGTCCAACACACGCTGACTCTCACTGGGGTACAGTCCCACACACACTGACTCTCACTGGGGTACAGTCCCACACACACTGACTCTCACTGGGGTACGGGTCCCACACACACTGACTCACTGGGGTAGAGTCCCACACACGCAGACTCTCACTGGGGTACAGTCCCACACACACTGACTCTCACTGGGGTACAGTCCCACACACACTGACTCTCACTGGGGTACAGTCCCACACACACTGACTCTCACTGGGGTACAGTCCCACACACACTGACTCTCACTGGGGTACAGTCCCACACACACTGACTCTCACTGGGGTACAGTCCCACACACACTGACTCTCACTGGGGTACAGTCCCACACACACTGACTCTCACTGGGGTACAGTCCCACACACACTGACTCTCACTGGGGTACAGTCCCACACACACTGACTCTCACTGGGGTACAGTCACACACACACTGACTCTGACTAGGGTACAGTCCCACACACACTGACTCTCACTGGGGTACAGTCCCACACACACTGACTCTCACTGTGGTACAGTCACACACACACTGACTCTGACTAGGGTACAGTCCCACACACACTGACTCTCACTGGGGTACAGTCCTACACACACTGACTCTCACTGGGGTACAGTCCCACACACGCTGACTCTCACTGGGGTACAGTCCCACACACACTGACTCTCACTGGGGTACAGTCCCACACACACTGACTCTCACTGGGGTACAGTCCCACACACACTGACTCTCACTGGGGTACAGTCCCACACACACTGACTCTCACTGGGGTACAGTCCCACACACACTGACTCTCACTGGGGTACAGTCACACACACACTGACTCTGACTAGGGTACAGTCCCACACACACTGACTCTCACTGGGGAATAGTCCAACACACACTGACTCTCACTGGGGAACAGTCCCACACACACTGACTCTCACTGGGGTACAGTCCCACACACACTGACTCTCACTGGGGTACAGTCCCACACACACTGACTCTCACTGGGGTACAGTCCCCCACACACTGACTCTCACTGGGGTACGGGTCCCACACACACTGACTCTCATTGGGGTACAGTCCCCCACACACTGACTCTCACTGGGGTACAGTCCCTCACACACTGACTCTCACTGGGGTACGGGTCCCACACACACTGACTCTCACTGGGGTACAGTCCCACACACACTGACTCTCACTGGGGTACAGTCCCCCACACACTGACTCTCACTGGGGTACGGGTCCCACACACACTGACTCTCATTGGGGTACAGTCCCCCACACACTGACTCTCACTGGGGTACAGTACCTCACACACTGACTCTCACTGGGGTACGGGTCCCACACACATTGACTCTCACTGCGACACAGTCCCACACACACTGACTCTCACTGGGGTACAGTCCCACACACACTGACTCCCACTGGGGTACGGGTCCCACACACACTGACTCTCACTGGGGTACAGTCCCACACACATTGACTCTCACTGGGGTACAATCCCACACACACTGACTCTCACTGGGGGTACAGTCCCACACACACTGACACTCACTGGGGTACAGTCCCACACACACAAACTCTCACTGGGGTACAGTCCCACACACACTGACTCTCACTGGGGTACAGTCCCACACACACTGACTCTCACTGGGGTACAGTCCCACACACACTGACTCTCACTGGGGTACAGTCCCACACACACTGACTCTCACTGGGGTACGGGTCCCACACACACTGACTCTCACTGGGGTATAGTCCCACACACACTGACTCTCACTGGGGTACAGTCCCACACACACTGACTCTCACTGGGGTACGTGTCCCACACACACTGACTCTCACTGGGGTACGGGTCCCACACACACTGACTCTCACTGGGGTACAGTCCCACACACACTGACTCTCACTGGGGTACAGTCCCACACACACTGACTCTCACTGGGGTACGGGTCCCACACACACTGACTCTCACTGGGGTACAGTCCCACACACACTGACTCTCACTGGGGTACAGTCCCACACACACTGACTCTCACTGGGGTACAGTCCCACACACACTGACTCTCACTGGGGTACAGTCCCACACACACTGACTCTCACTGGGGTACAGTCCCACACACACTGACTCTCACTGGGGTACAGTCCCACACACACTGACTCTCACTGGGGTACAGTCCCACACACACTGACTCTCACTGGGGTACAGTCCCCCACACACTGACTCTCACTGGGGTACAGTCCCTCACACACTGACTCTCACTGGGGTACAGTCCCACACACAGTGACTCTCACTGGGGTACAGTCCCACACACACTGACTCTCACTGGGGTACAGTCCCACACACACTGACTCTCACTGGGGTACAGTCCCCCACACACTGACTCTCACTGGGGTACAGTCCCTCACACACTGACTCTCACTGGGGTACAGTCCCACACACACTGACTCTCACTGGGGTACAGTCCCCCACACACTGACTCTCACTGGGGTACAGTCCCCCACACACTGACTCTCACTGGGGTACAGTCCCTCACACACTGACTCTCACTGGGGTACGGGTCCCACACACACTGACTCTCACTGGGGTACAGTCCCCCACACACTGACTCTCACTGGGGTACAGTCCCACACACACTGACTCTCACTGGGGAACAGTCACACACACTGACTCTCACTGGGGTACAGTCCCACACACACTGACTCTCACTGGGGTACAGTCCCCCACACACTGACTCTCACTGGGGTACAGTCCCTCACACACTGACTCTCACTGGGGTACAGTCCCACACACACTGACTCTCACTGGGGTACAGTCCCACACACACTGACTCTCACTGGGGTACAGTCCCACACACACTGACTCTCACTGGGGTACAGTCCCCCACACACTGACTCTCACTGAGGTACAGTCCCTCACACACTGACTCTCACTGGGGTACAGTCCCACACACACTGACTCTCACTGGGGTACAGTCCCCCACACACTGACTCTCACTGGGGTACAGTCCCCCACACACTGACTCTCACTGGGGTACAGTCCCTCACACACTGACTCTCACTGGGGTACGGGTCCCACACACACTGACTCTCACTGGGGTACAGTCCCCCACACACTGACTCTCACTGGGGTACGGGTCCCACACACACTGACTCTCATTGGGGTACAGTCCCCCACACACTGACTCTCACTGTGGTACATTCCCTCACACACTGACTCTCACTGGGGTACGGGTCCCACACACACTGACTCTCACTGGGGTACAGTCCCACACACACTGACTCCCACTGGGGTACGGGTCCCACACACACTGACTCTCACTGGGGTACAGTCCCACACACATTGACTCTCACTGGGGTACAGTCCCACACACACTGACTTTCACTGGTGTACAGTCCCACACACATTGCCTCTCACTGTGGTACGGGTCCCACACACACTGACCCTCACTGGGGTACGGGTCCCACACACACTGACTCTCACTGGGGTACGGATCCCACACACACTGACTCTCACTGGGGTACGGGTCACACTCACACTGACTCTCACTGGGGTACAGTCCCACACACACTGACTCTCACTGGGGTACAGTCCCACACACACTGACTCTCACTGGGGAACAGTCACACACACTGACTCTCACTGGGGTACAGTCCCACACACACTGACTCTCACTGGGGTACGGGTCCCACTCACACTGACTCTCACTGGGGTACAGTCCCACACACACTGACTCTCACTGGGGTACGGGTCCCACTCACACTGACTCTCACTGGGGTACAGTCCCGCACACACTGACTCTCACTGGGGTACAGTCCCACACACACTGACTCTCACTGGGGAACAGTCACACACACTGACTCTCACTGGGGTACAGTCCCACACACACTGACTCTCACTGGGGTACAGTCCCACACACACTGACTCTCACTGGGGAACAGTCCCACACACACTGACTCTCACTGGGGGACAGTCCAACACACACTGACTCTCACTGGGGTACAGTCCCCCACACACTGACTCTCACTGGGGTACGGGTCCCACACACACTGACTCTCATTGGGGTACAGTCCCCCACACACTGACTCTCACTGGGGTACAGTCCCTCACACACTGACTCTCACTGGGGTACGGGTCCCACACACACTGACTCTCACTGGGGTACAGTCCCACACACACTGACTCTCACTGGGGTACAGTCCCCCACACACTGACTCTCACTGGGGTACGGGTCCCACACACACTGACTCTCATTGGGGTACAGTCCCCCACACACTGACTCTCACTGGGGTACAGTACCTCACACACTGACTCTCACTGGGGTACGGGTCCCACACACATTGACTCTCACTGCGATACAGTCCCACACACACTGACTCTCACTGGGGTACAGTCCCACACACACTGACTCCCACTGGGGTACGGGTCCCACACACACTGACTCTCACTGGGGTACAGTCCCACACACACTGACTCTCACTGGGGTACAATCCCACACACACTGACTCTCACTGGGGGTACAGTCCCACACACACTGACACTCACTGGGGTACAGTCCCACACACACAAACTCTCACTGGGGTACAGTCCCACACACACTGACTCTCACTGGGGTACAGTCCCACACACACTGACTCTCACTGGGGTACAGTCCCACACACACTGACTCTCACTGGGGTACGGGTCCCACACACACTGACTCTCACTGGGGTACAGTCCCACACACACTGACTCTCACTGGGGTACAGTCCCACACACACTGACTCTCACTGGGGTACGTGTCCCACACACACTGACTCTCACTGGGGTACGGGTCCCACACACACTGACTCTCACTGGGGTACAGTCCCACACACACTGACTCTCACTGGGGTACAGTCCCACACACACTGACTCTCACTGGGGTACGGGTCCCACACACACTGACTCTCACTGGGGTACAGTCCCACACACACTGACTCTCACTGGGGTACAGTCCCACACACACTGACTCTCACTGGGGTACAGTCCCACACACACTGACTCTCACTGGGGTACAGTCCCACACACACTGACTCTCACTGGGGTACAGTCCCACACACACTGACTCTCACTGGGGTACAGTCCCACACACACTGACTCTCACTGTGGTACAGTCCCCCACACACTGACTCTCACTGGGGTACAGTCCCACACACACTGACTCTCACTGGGGTACAGTCCCACACACACTGACTCTCACTGGGGTACAGTCCCACACACACTGACTCTCACTGGGGTACAGTCCCCCACACACTGACTCTCACTGGGGTACAGTCCCTCACACACTGACTCTCACTGGGGTACAGTCCCACACACACTGACTCTCACTGGGGTACAGTCCCCCACACACTGACTCTCACTGGGGTACGGGTCCCACACACACTGACTCTCATTGGGGTACAGTCCCCCACACACTGACTCTCACTGGGGTACATTCCCTCACACACTGACTCTCACTGGGGTACGGGTCCCACACACACTGACTCTCACTGGGGTACAGTCCCACACACACTGACTCCCACTGGGGTACGGGTCCCACACACACTGACTCTCACTGGGGTACAGTCCCACACACACTGACTCTCACTGGGGTACAGTCCCACACACACTGACTTTCACTGGTGTACAGTCCCACACACACTGCCTCTCACTGTGGTACGGGTCCCACACACACTGACCCTCACTGGGGTACGGGTCCCACACACACTGACCCTCACTGGGGTACGGGTCCCACACACACTGACTCTCACTGGGGTACGGATCCCACACACACTGACTCTCACTGGGGTACGGGTCCCACTCACACTGACTCTCACTGGGGTACAGTCCCACACACACTGACTCTCACTGGGGTACAGTCCCACACACACTGACTCTCACTGGGGAACAGTCACACACACTGACTCTCACTGGGGTACAGTCCCACACACACTGACTCTCACTGGGGTACGGGTCCCACTCACACTGACTCTCACTGGGGTACAGTCCCACACACACTGACTCTCACTGGGGTACAGTCCCTCACACACTGACTCTCACTGGGGTACAGTCCCACACACACTGACTCTCACTGGGGAACAGTCACACACACTGACTCTCACTGGGGTACAGTCCCACACACACTGACTCTCACTGGGGTACAGTCCCACACACACTGACTCTCACTGGGGTACAGTCCCACACACACTGACACTCACTGCGGTACGGGTCCCACACACACTGACTCTCACTGGGGTACAGTCCCACACACACTGACTCTCACTGGGGTACAGTCCCACACACGCTGACTCTCACTGGGGTACAGTCCCACACACACTGACTCTCACTGGGATACGGGTCCCACACACACTGACTCACTGGGGTAGAGTCCCACACACACTGACTCTCACTGGGGTACAGTCACACACACTGACTCTCACTGGGGTACAGTCCCACACACACTGACTCTCACTGGGGTACAGTCCCGCACACACTGACTCTCACTGGGGTACAGTCCCACACACACTGACTCTCACTGGGGAACAGTCACACACACTGACTCTCACTGGGGTACAGTCCCACACACACTGACTCTCACTGGGGTACAGTCCCACACACACTGACTCTCACTGGGGAACAGTCCCACACACACTGACTCTCACTGGGGTACAGTCCAACACACGCTGACTCTCACTGGGGTACAGTCCCACACACACTGACTCTCACTGTGGTACAGTCCCACACACACTGACTCTCACTGGGGTACGGGTCCCACACACGCTGACTCACTGGGGTAGAGTCCCACACACACTGACTCTCACTGGGGTACAGTCACACACACTGACTCTCACTGGGGTACAGTCCCACACACACTGACTCTCACTGGGGTACAGTCCCGCACACACTGACTCTCACTGGGGTACAGTCCCACACACACTGACTCTCACTGGGGAACAGTCACACACACTGACTCTCACTGGGGTACAGTCCCACACACACTGACTCTCACTGGGGTACAGTCCCACACACACTGACTCTCACTGGGGAACAGTCCCACACACACTGACTCTCACTGGGGTACAGTCCAACACACGCTGACTCTCACTGGGGTACAGTCCCACACACACTGACTCTCACTGTGGTACAGTCCCACACACACTGACTCTCACTGGGGTACGGGTCACACACACGCTGACTCACTGGGGTAGAGTCCCACACACGCTGACTCTCACTGGGGTACAGTCCCACACACACTGACTCTCACTGGGGTACAGTCCCACACACACTGACTCTCACTGGGGTACAGTCCCACACACACTGACTCTCACTGGGGTACAGTCCCACACACGCTGACTCTCACTGGGGTACAGTCCCACACACGCTGACTCTCACTGGGGTACAGTCCCACACACACTGACTCTCACTGGGGTACAGTCCCACACACACTGACTCTCACTGGGGTACAGTCCCACACACACTGACTCTCACTGGGGTACAGTCCCACACACACTGACTCTCACTGGGGTACAGTCACACACACACTGACTCTGACTAGGGTACAGTCCCACACACACTGACTCTCACTGGGGTACAGTCCCACACACACTGACTCTCACTGTGGTACAGTCACACACACACTGACTCTGACTAGGGTACAGTCCCATACACACTGACTCTCACTGGGGTACAGTCCCACACGCACTGACTCTCACTGGGGAACAGTCCCACACACACTGCCTCTCACTGTGGTACGGGTCCCACACACACTGACCCTCACTGGGGTACGGGTCCCACACACACTGACCCTCACTGGGGTACGGGTCCCACACACACTGACTCTCACTGGGGTACGGATCCCACACACACTGACTCTCACTGGGGTACGGGTCCCACTCACACTGACTCTCACTGGGGTACAGTCCCACACACACTGACTCTCACTGGGGTACAGTCCCACACACACTGACTCTCACTGGGGAACAGTCACACACACTGACTCTCACTGGGGTACAGTCCCACACACACTGACTCTCACTGGGGTACGGGTCCCACTCACACTGACTTTCACTGGGGTACAGTCCCACACACACTGACTCTCACTGGGGTACAGTCCCTCACACACTGACTCTCACTGGGGTACAGTCCCACACACACTGACTCTCACTGGGGAACAGTCACACACACTGACTCTCACTGGGGTACAGTCCCACACACACTGACTCTCACTGGGGTACAGTCCCACACACACTGACTCTCACTGGGGTACAGTCCCACACACGCTGACTCTCACTGGGGTACAGTCCCACACACACTGACTCTCACTGGGGTACAGTCCCACACACACTGACTTTCACTGGGGTACGGGTCCCACACACACTGACTCACTGGGGTAGAGTCCCACACACACTGACTCTCACTGGGGTACAGTCACACACACTGACTCTCACTGGGGTACAGTCCCACACACACTGACTCTCACTGGGGTACAGTCCCGCACACACTGACTCTCACTGGGGTACAGTCCCACACACACTGACTCTCACTGGGGAACAGTCACACACACTGACTCTCACTGGGGTACAGTCCCACACACACTGACTCTCACTGGGGTACAGTCCCACACACACTGACTCTCACTGGGGAACAGTCCCACACACACTGACTCTCACTGGGGTACAGTCCAACACACGCTGACTCTCACTGGGGTACAGTCCCACACACACTGACTCTCACTGTGGTACAGTCCCACACACACTGACTCTCACTGGGGTACGGGTCCCACACACGCTGACTCACTGGGGTAGAGTCCCACACACGCTGACTCTCACTGGGGTACAGTCCCACACACACTGACTCTCACTGGGGTACAGTCCCACACACACTGACTCTCACTGGGGTACAGTCCCACACACACTGACTCTCACTGGGGTACAGTCCCACACACGCTGACTCTCACTGGGGTACAGTCCCACACACGCTGACTCTCACTGGGGTACAGTCCCACACACACTGACTCTCACTGGGGTACAGTCCCACACACACTGACTCTCACTGGGGTACAGTCCCACACACACTGACTCTCACTGGTGTACAGTCCCACACACACTGACTCTCACTGGGGTACAGTCACACACACACTGACTCTGACTAGGGTACAGTCCCACACACACTGACTCTCACTGGGGTACAGTCCCACACACACTGACTCTCACTGTGGTACAGTCACACACACACTGACTCTGACTAGGGTACAGTCCCACACACACTGACTCTCACTGGGGTACAGTCCCACACGCACTGACTCTCACTGGGGAACAGTCCAACACACACTGACTCTCACTGGGGTACAGTCCCACACACACTGACTCTCACTGGGGTACAGTCCCACACACAGTGACTCTCACTGGGGTACGGGTCCCACACACACTGACTCTCACTGGGGTACAGTCCCACACACACTGACTCTCACTGGGGTACGGGTCCCACACACGCTGACTCTCACTGGGGTACAGTCCCACACACACTGACTCTCACTGGGGTACAGTCCTACACACACTGACTCTCACTGGGGTACAGTCCCACACACACTGACTCTCACTGGGGTACAGTCCCACACACACTGACTCTCACTGGGGTACAGTCACACACACACTGACTCTGACTAGGGTACAGTCCCACACACACTGACTCTCACTGGGGAACAGTCCAACACACACTGACTCTCACTGGGGAACAGTCCCACACACACTGACTCTCACTGGGGTACAGTCCCACACACACTGACTCTCACTGGGGTACAGTCCCACACACACTGACTCTCACTGGGGTACAGTCCCCCACACACTGACTCTCACTGGGGTACAGTCCCACACACACTGACTCTCATTGGGGTACAGTCCCCCACACACTGACTCTCACTGGGGTACAGTCCCTCACACACTGACTCTCACTGGGGTACGGGTCCCACACACACTGACTCTCACTGGGGTACAGTCCCACACACACTGACTCTCACTGGGGTACAGTCCCCCACACACTGACTCTCACTGGGGTACGGGTCCCACACACACTGACTCTCATTGGGGTACAGTCCCCCACACACTGACTCTCACTGGGGTACAGTCCCTCACACACTGACTCTCACTGGGGTACGGGTCCCACACACATTGACTCTCACTGGGATACAGTCCCACACACACTGACTCTCACTGGGGTACAGTCCCACACACACTGACTCCCACTGGGGTACGAGTCCCACACACACTGACTCTCACTGGGGTACAGTCCCACACACACTGACTCTCACTGGGGTACAATCCCACACACACTGACTCTCACTGGGGGTACGGTCCCACACACACTGACACTCACTGGGGCACAGTCCCACACACACAAACTCTCACTGGGGTACAGTCCCACACACACTGACTCTCACTGGGGTACAGTCCCACACACACTGACTCTCACTGGGGTACAGTCCCACACACACTGACTCTCACTGGGGTACAGTCCCACACACACTGACTCTCACTGGGGTACGGGTCCCACACACACTGACTCTCACTGGGGTACAGTCCCACACACACTGACTCTCACTGGGGTACAGTCCCACACACACTGACTCTCACTGGGGTACGTGTCCCACACACACTGACTCTCACTGGGGTACGGGTCCCACACACACTGACTCTCACTGGGGTACAGTCCCCCACACACTGACTCTCACTGGGGTACGGGTCCCACACACACTGACTCTCATTGGGGTACAGTCCCCCACACACTGACTCTCACTGGGGTACAGTACCTCACACACTGACTCTCACTGGGGTACGGGTCCCACACACATTGACTCTCACTGCGATACAGTCCCACACACACTGACTCTCACTGGGGTACAGTCCCACACACACTGACTCCCACTGGGGTACGGGTCCCACACACACTGACTCTCACTGGGGTACAGTCCCACACACACTGACTCTCACTGGGGTACAATCCCACACACACTGACTCTCACTGGGGGTACAGTCCCACACACACTGACACTCACTGGGGTACAGTCCCACACACACAAACTCTCACTGGGGTACAGTCCCACACACACTGACTCTCACTGGGGTACAGTCCCACACACACTGACTCTCACTGGGGTACAGTCCCACACACACTGACTCTCACTGGGGTACAGTCCCACACACACTGACTCTCACTGGGGTACGGGTCCCACACACACTGACTCTCACTGGGGTACAGTCCCACACACACTGACTCTCACTGGGGTACGGGTCCCACACACACTGACTCTCACTGGGGTACAGTCCCACACACACTGACTCTCACTGGGGTACAGTCCCACACACACTGACTCTCACTGGGGTACAGTCCCCCACACACTGACTCTCACTGGGGTACAGTCCCTCACACACTGACTCTCACTGGGGTACAGTCCCACACACACTGACTCTCACTGGGGTACAGTCCCACACACACTGACTCTCACTGGGGTACAGTCCCACACACACTGACTCTCACTGGGGTACAGTCCCCCACACACTGACTCTCACTGGGGTACAGTCCCTCACACACTGACTCTCACTGGGGTACAGTCCCACACACACTGACTCTCACTGGGGTACAGTCCCCCACACACTGACTCTCACTGGGGTACGGGTCCCACACACACTGACTCTCATTGGGGTACAGTCCCCCACACACTGACTCTCACTGGGGTACATTCCCTCACACACTGACTCTCACTGGGGTACGGGTCCCACACACACTGACTCTCACTGGGGTACAGTCCCACACACACTGACTCCCACTGGGGTACGGGTCCCACACACACTGACTCTCACTGGGGTACAGTCCCACACACACTGACTCTCACTGGGGTACAGTCCCACACACACTGACTTTCACTGGTGTACAGTCCCACACACACTGCCTCTCACTGTGGTACGGGTCCCACACACACTGACCCTCACTGGGGTACGGGTCCCACACACACTGACCCTCACTGGGGTACGGGTCCCACACACACTGACTCTCACTGGGGTACGGATCCCACACACACTGACTCTCACTGGGGTACGGGTCCCACTCACACTGACTCTCACTGGGGTACAGTCCCACACACACTGACTCTCACTGGGGTACAGTCCCACACACACTGACTCTCACTGGGGAACAGTCACACACACTGACTCTCACTGGGGTACGGGTCCCACACACACTGACTCTCACTGGGGTACGGGTCCCACTCACACTGACTCTCACTGGGGTACAGTCCCACACACACTGACTCTCACTGGGGTACAGTCCCTCACACACTGACTCTCACTGGGGTACAGTCCCACACACACTGACTCTCACTGGGGAACAGTCACACACACTGACTCTCACTGGGGTACAGTCCCACACACACTGACTCTCACTGGGGTACAGTCCCACACACACTGACTCTCACTGGGGTACAGTCCCACACACACTGACTCTCACTGGGGTACAGTCCCACACACGCTGACTCTCACTGGGGTACAGTCCCACACACACTGACTCTCACTGGGGTACAGTCCCACACACACTGACTTTCACTTGGGTACGGGTCCCACACACACTGACTCACTGGGGTAGAGTCCCACACACACTGACTCTCACTGGGGTACAGTCACACACACTGACTCTCACTGGGGTACAGTCCCGCACACACTGACTCTCACTGGGGTACAGTCCCACACACACTGACTCTCACTGGGGAACAGTCACACACACTGACTCTCACTGGGGTACAGTCCCACACACACTGACTCTCACTGGAGTACAGTCCCACACACACTGACTCTCACTGGGGAACAGTCCCACACACACTGACTCTCACTGGGGTACAGTCCAACACACGCTGACTCTCACTGGGGTACAGTCCCACACACACTGACTCTCACTGTGGTACAGTCCCACACACACTGACTCTCACTGGGGTACGGGTCCCACACACGCTGACTCACTAGGGTAGAGTCCCACACACGCTGACTCTCACTGGGGTACAGTCCCACACACACTGACTCTCACTGGGGTACAGTCCCACACACACTGACTCTCACTGGGGTACAGTCCCACACACACTGACTCTCACTGGGGTACAGTCCCACACACACTGACTCTCACTGGGGTACAGTCCCACACACACTGACTCTCACTGGGGTACAGTCCCACACACACTGACTCTCACTGGGGTACAGTCACACACACACTGACTCTGACTGGGGTACAGTCCCACACACACTGACTCTCACTGGGGTACAGTCCCACACACACTGACTCTCACTGTGGTACAGTCACACACACACTGACTCTGACTAGGGTACAGTCCCACACACACTGACTCTCACTGGGGTACAGTCCCACACGCACTGACTCTCACTGGGGAACAGTCCAACACACACTGACTCTCACTGGGGTACAGTCCCACACACACTGACTCTCACTGGGGTACAGTCCCACACACAGTGACTCTCACTGGGGTACGGGTCCCACACACACTGACTCTCACTGGGGTACAGTCCCACACACACTGACTCTCACTGGGGTACGGGTCCCACACACGCTGACTCTCACTGGGGTACAGTCCCACACACACTGACTCTCACTGGGGTACAGTCCTACACACACTGACTCTCACTGGGGTACAGTCCCACACACACTGACTCTCACTGGGGTACAGTCCCACACACACTGACTCTCACTGGGGTACAGTCACACACACACTGACTCTGACTAGGGTACAGTCCCACACACACTGACTCTCACTGGGAAACAGTCCAACACACACTGACTCTCACTGGGGAACAGTCCCACACACACTGACTCTCACTGGGGTACAGTCCCACACACACTGACTCTCACTGGGGTACAGTCCCACACACACTGACTCTCACTGGGGTACAGTCCCCCACACACTGACTCTCACTGGGGTACAGTCCCACACACACTGACTCTCATTGGGGTACAGTCCCCCACACACTGACTCTCACTGGGGTACAGTCCCTCACACACTGACTCTCACTGGGGTACGGGTCCCACACACACTGACTCTCACTGGGGTACAGTCCCACACACACTGACTCTCACTGGGGTACAGTCCCCCACACACTGACTCTCACTGGGGTACGGGTCCCACACACACTGACTCTCATTGGGGTACAGTCCCCCACACACTGACTCTCACTGGGGTACAGTCCCTCACACACTGACTCTCACTGGGGTACGGGTCCCACACACATTGACTCTCACTGGGATACAGTCCCACACACACTGACTCTCACTGGGGTACAGTCCCACACACACTGACTCTCACTGGGGTACAGTCCCACACACACTGACTCTCACTGGGGTACAGTCCCACACACACATTGACTCTCACTGGGGTACAGTCCCACACACACATTGACTCTCACTGGGGTACAGTCCCACACACACTTTGACTCTCACTGGGGTACTGGTCCCACACACACTGACTCTCACTGGGGTACAGTCCCACACACACATTGACTCTCACTGGGGTACGGATCCCACACACACTGCCTCTCACTGTGGTACGGGTCCCACACACACTGACCCTCACTGGGGTACGGGTCCCACACACACTGACCCTCACTGGGGTACGGGTCCCACACACACTGACTCTCACTGGGGTACGGATCCCACACACACTGACTCTCACTGGGGTACGGGTCCCACTCACACTGACTCTCACTGGGGTACAGTCCCACACACACTGACTCTCACTGGGGTACAGTCCCACACACACTGACTCTCACTGGGGAACAGTCACACACACTGACTCTCACTGGGGTACGGGTCCCACACACACTGACTCTCACTGGGGTACGGGTCCCACTCACACTGACTCTCACTGGGGTACAGTCCCACACACACTGACTCTCACTGGGGTACAGTCCCTCACACACTGACTCTCACTGGGGTACAGTCCCACACACACTGACTCTCACTGGGGAACAGTCACACACACTGACTCTCACTGGGGTACAGTCCCACACACACTGACTCTCACTGGGGTACAGTCCCACACACACTGACTCTCACTGGGGTACAGTCCCACACACACTGACTCTCACTGGGGTACAGTCCCACACACGCTGACTCTCACTGGGGTACAGTCCCACACACACTGACTCTCACTGGGGTACAGTCCCACACACACTGACTTTCACTTGGGTACGGGTCCCACACACACTGACTCACTGGGGTAGAGTCCCACACACACTGACTCTCACTGGGGTACAGTCACACACACTGACTCTCACTGGGGTACAGTCCCGCACACACTGACTCTCACTGGGGTACAGTCCCACACACACTGACTCTCACTGGGGAACAGTCACACACACTGACTCTCACTGGGGTACAGTCCCACACACACTGACTCTCACTGGAGTACAGTCCCACACACACTGACTCTCACTGGGGAACAGTCCCACACACACTGACTCTCACTGGGGTACAGTCCAACACACGCTGACTCTCACTGGGGTACAGTCCCACACACACTGACTCTCACTGTGGTACAGTCCCACACACACTGACTCTCACTGGGGTACGGGTCCCACACACGCTGACTCACTAGGGTAGAGTCCCACACACGCTGACTCTCACTGGGGTACAGTCCCACACACACTGACTCTCACTGGGGTACAGTCCCACACACACTGACTCTCACTGGGGTACAGTCCCACACACACTGACTCTCACTGGGGTACAGTCCCACACACACTGACTCTCACTGGGGTACAGTCCCACACACACTGACTCTCACTGGGGTACAGTCCCACACACACTGACTCTCACTGGGGTACAGTCACACACACACTGACTCTGACTGGGGTACAGTCCCACACACACTGACTCTCACTGGGGTACAGTCCCACACACACTGACTCTCACTGTGGTACAGTCACACACACACTGACTCTGACTAGGGTACAGTCCCACACACACTGACTCTCACTGGGGTACAGTCCCACACGCACTGACTCTCACTGGGGAACAGTCCAACACACACTGACTCTCACTGGGGTACAGTCCCACACACACTGACTCTCACTGGGGTACAGTCCCACACACAGTGACTCTCACTGGGGTACGGGTCCCACACACACTGACTCTCACTGGGGTACAGTCCCACACACACTGACTCTCACTGGGGTACGGGTCCCACACACGCTGACTCTCACTGGGGTACAGTCCCACACACACTGACTCTCACTGGGGTACAGTCCTACACACACTGACTCTCACTGGGGTACAGTCCCACACACACTGACTCTCACTGGGGTACAGTCCCACACACACTGACTCTCACTGGGGTACAGTCACACACACACTGACTCTGACTAGGGTACAGTCCCACACACACTGACTCTCACTGGGAAACAGTCCAACACACACTGACTCTCACTGGGGAACAGTCCCACACACACTGACTCTCACTGGGGTACAGTCCCACACACACTGACTCTCACTGGGGTACAGTCCCACACACACTGACTCTCACTGGGGTACAGTCCCCCACACACTGACTCTCACTGGGGTACAGTCCCACACACACTGACTCTCATTGGGGTACAGTCCCCCACACACTGACTCTCACTGGGGTACAGTCCCTCACACACTGACTCTCACTGGGGTACGGGTCCCACACACACTGACTCTCACTGGGGTACAGTCCCACACACACTGACTCTCACTGGGGTACAGTCCCCCACACACTGACTCTCACTGGGGTACGGGTCCCACACACACTGACTCTCATTGGGGTACAGTCCCCCACACACTGACTCTCACTGGGGTACAGTCCCTCACACACTGACTCTCACTGGGGTACGGGTCCCACACACATTGACTCTCACTGGGATACAGTCCCACACACACTGACTCTCACTGGGGTACAGTCCCACACACACTGACTCCCACTGGGGTACGAGTCCCACACACACTGACTCTCACTGGGGTACAGTCCCACACACACTGACTCTCACTGGGGTACGATCCCACACACACTGACTCTCACTGGGGGTACGGTCCCACACACACTGACACTCACTGGGGTACAGTCCCACACACACAAACTCTCACTGGGGTACAGTCCCACACACACTGACTCTCACTGGGGTACAGTCCCACACACACTGACTCTCACTGGGGTACAGTCCCACACACACTGACTCTCACTGGGGTACAGTCCCACACACACTGACTCTCACTGGGGTACAGTCCCACACACACTGACTCTCACTGGGGTACAGTCACACACACACTGACTCTCACTGGGGTACGTGTCCCACACACACTGACTCTCACTGGGGTACGGGTCCCACACACACTGACTCTCACTGGGGTACAGTCCCACACACACTGACTCTCACTGGGGTACAGTCCCACACACACTGACTCTCACTGGGGTACAGTCCCACACACATTGACTCTCACTGGGGTACGGGTCCCACACACGCTGACTCACTGGGGTAGAGTCCCACACACGCTGACTCTCACTGGGGTACAGTCCCACACACACTGACTCTCACTGGGGTACAGTCCCACACACACTGACTCTCACTGGGGTACAGTCCCACACACACTGACTCTCACTGGGGTACAGCCCCACACACGCTGACTCTCACTGGGGTACAGTCCCACACACGCTGACTCTCACTGGGGTACAGTCCCACACACACTGACTCTCACTGGGGTACAGTCCCACACACACTGACTCTCACTGGGGTACAGTCCCACACACACTGACTCTCACTGGGGTACAGTCCCACACACACTGACTCTCACTGGGGTACAGTCACACACACACTGACTCTGACTAGGGTACAGTCCCACACACACTGACTCTCACTGGGGTACAGTCCCACACACACTGACTCTCACTGTGGTACAGTCACACACACACTGACTCTGACTAGGGTACAGTCCCACACACACTGACTCTCACTGGGGTACAGTCCCACACGCACTGACTCTCACTGGGGAACAGTCCAACACACACTGACTCTCACTGGGGTACAGTCCCACACACACTGACTCTCACTGGGGTACAGTCCCACACACAGTGACTCTCACTGGGGTACGGGTCCCACACACACTGACTCTCACTGGGGTACAGTCCCACACACACTGACTCTCACTGGGGTACGAGTCCCACACACGCTGACTCTCACTGGGGTACAGTCCCACACACACTGACTCTCACTGGGGTACAGTCCCACACACACTGACTCTCACTGGGGTACAGTCCCACACACACTGACTCTCACTGGGGTACAGTCCCACACACGCTGACTCTCACTGGGGTACAGTCCCACACACACTGACTCTCACTGGGGTACAGTCCTACACACACTGACTCTCACTGGGGTACAGTCCCACACACACTGACTCTCACTGGGGTACAGTCCCACACACACTGACTCTCACTGGGGTACAGTCACACACACACTGACTCTGACTAGGGTACAGTCCCACACACACTGACTCTCACTGGGGAACAGTCCAACACACACTGACTCTCACTGGGGTACGGGTCCCACACACACTGATTCTCACTGGGGTACAGTCCCACACACACTGACTCTCACTGGTGTACAGTCCCACACACACTGACTCTCACTGGGGTACAGTCCCACACACACTGACTCTCACTGGGGTACAGTCCCACACACACTGACTCTCACTGGGGTACAGTCCCACACACACTGACTCTCACTGGGGTACAGTCCCACACACACTGACTCTCACTGGGGTACAGTCCCACACACACTGACTCTCACTGGGGTACAGTCCCACACACACTGACTCTCACTGGGGTACAGTCCCACACACACATTGACTCTCACTGGGGTACAGTCCCACACACACTGACTCTCACTGGGGTACAGTCCCACACACACATTGACTCTCACTGGGGTACTGGTCCCACACACACTGACTCTCACTGGGGTACAGTCCCACACACACATTGACTCTCACTGGGGTACGGATCCCACACACACTGACTCTCACTGGGGTACAGTCCCACACACACTGACTCTCACTGGGGTACAGTCCCACACACACTGACTCTCACTGGGGTACAGTCACACACACACTGACTCTGACTAGGGTACAGTCCCACACACACTGACTCTCACTGGGGAACAGGCCAACACACACTGACTCTCACTGGGGAACAGTCCCACACACACTGACTCTCACTGGGGTACAGTCCCACACACACTGACTCTCACTGGGGTACAGTCCCACACACACTGACTCTCACTGGGGTACAGTCCCCCACACACTGACTCTCACTGGGGTACGGGTCCCACACACACTGACTCTCATTGGGGTACAGTCCCCCACACACTGACTCTCACTGGGGTACAGTCCCTCACACACTGACTCTCACTGGGGTACGGGTCCCACACACACTGACTCTCACTGGGGTACAGTCCCACACACACTGACTCTCACTGGGGTACAGTCCCCCACACACTGACTCTCACTGGGGTACGGGTCCCACACACACTGACTCTCATTGGGGTACAGTCCCCCACACACTGACTCTCACTGGGGTACAGTCCCTCACACACTGACTCTCACTGGGGTACGGGTCCCACACACATTGACTCTCACTGGGATACAGTCCCACACACACTGACTCTCACTGGGGTACAGTCCCACACACACTGACTCCCACTGGGGTACGAGTCCCACACACACTGACTCTCACTGGGGTACAGTCCCACACACACTGACTCTCACTGGGGTACGGGTCCCACACACACTGACTCTCACTGGGGTACAGTCCCACACACACTGACTCTCACTGGGGTACGGGTCCCACACACACTGACTCTCACTGGGGTACAGTTCCACACACATTGACTCTCACTGGGGTACGGGTCCCACACACACTGACTCTCACTGGGGTACGGGTCCCACACACACTGATTCTCACTGGGGTACAGTCCCACACACACTGACTCTCACTGGTGTACAGTCCCACACACACTGACTCTCACTGGGGTACAGTCCCACACACACTGACTCTCACTGGGGTACAGTCCCACACACACTGACTCTCACTGGGGTACAGTCCCACACACACTGACTCTCACTGGGGTACAGTCCCACACACACTGACTCTCACTGGGGTACAGTCCCACACACACTGACTCTCACTGGGGTACAGTCCCACACACACTGACTCTCACTGGGGTACAGTCCCACACACACATTGACTCTCACTGGGGTACAGTCCCACACACACATTGACTCTCACTGGGGTACAGTCCCACACACACTTTGACTCTCACTGGGGTACTGGTCCCACACACACTGACTCTCACTGGGGTACAGTCCCACACACACATTGACTCTCACTGGGGTACGGATCCCACACACACTGACTCTCACTGGGGTACGGGTCCCACACACACTGACTCTCACTGGGGTACAGTCCCCCACACACTGACTCTCACTGGGGTACGGATCCCACACACACTGACTCTCACTGGGGTACGGGTCCCACACACACTGACTCTCACTGGGGTACAGTCCCACACACACATTGACTCTCACTGGGGTACGGGTCCCACACACACTGACTCTCACTGGGGTACAGTCCCACACACACATTGACTCTCACTGGGGTACGGATCCCACACACACTGACTCTCACTGGGGTACAGTCCCACACACACTGACTCTCACTGGGGTACAGTCCCACACACACTGACTCTCACTGGGGTACAGTCCCACACACACATTGACTCTCACTGGGGTACGGGTCCCACACACACTGACTCTCACTGGGGTACAGTCCCACACACACTGACACTCACTGGGGTACAGTCCCACACACACTGACTCTCACTGGGGTACGGGTCCCACACACACTGACTCTCACTGGGGTACAGTCCCCCACACACTGACTCTCACTGGGGTACAGTCCCACACACACTGACTCTCACTGGGGTACGGGTCCCACACACACTGACTCTCACTGGGGTACAGTCCCACACACACTGACTCTATTTTGGGCGTACGTTTATGTAAATGTCGGTGAGGATTGGACGGTTGATTCTGGCCTGGGTCAGCTGGAGCCTCGGCCAGTGACCAGCGTTCCACGCTGACCCTGGCCAGCACCGTTGGAGGGTCCGTGCTGCCCCCTCCCCCGCTGCCTGATTCCGCTCACAGTTTGTCTCATTGCAGGCGGAGCCGGAGACTGAGCCCCGAGGATCGGGCAGTTCGATGGTCCCCCTCACTCAACCTCAGCCCACAGGTACAGCCCCTCCTCACCCAACCCCCTCTGCCCCCTCCTCCTGCCCCCTCCCCACAGTCCCCATCCCTTACCCCTCCCCACAGTCCCCATCCTCCCCTCCCCTCCCACAGTCCCCATCCCCTACCCCTCCCCCACAGTCCCCATCCTCCCCTCCCCTCCCCACAGTCCCCATCCCCTACCCCTCCCCCACAGTCCCCATCCTCCCCTCCCCTCCCACAGTCCCCATCCCCTACCCCTCCCCCACAGTCCCCATCCTCCCCTCCCCTCCCCCACACTCCCCATCCTCCCCTCCCCTCCCCCACACGCCCCATCCTCCCCTCCCCTCCTCCACAGTCCCCATCCTCCCCTCCCCTCCCCACAGTCCCCATCCCCTACCCCTCCCCCACACTCCCCATCCTCCCCTCCCCTCCCCCACACTCCCCATCCTCCCCTCCCCTCCTCCACAGTCCCCATCCTCTCCTCCCCTCCCCCCACACTCCCCATCCTCCCCTCCCCTCCTCCACAGTCCCCATCCTCCCCTCCCCTCCTCCACAGTCCCCATCCTCCCCTCCCCTCCTCCACAGTCCCCATCCTCCCCTACCCCTCCCCCACACTCCCCATCCTCCCCTCCCCTCCCCCACACTCCCCATCCTCCCCTCCCCTCCTCCACAGTCCCCATCCTCTCCTCCCCTCCCCACACTCCCCATCCTCCCCTCCCCTCCTCCACAGTCCCCATCCTCCCCTCCCCTCCTCCACAGTCCCCATCCTCCCCTCCCCTCCTCCACAGTCCCCATCCTCCCCTCCCCTCCCCCACACTCCCCATCCTCCCCCTCCCCTCCTCCACAGTCCCCATCCTCCCCTCCCCTCCTCCACAGTCCCCATCCTCCCCTCCCCTCCCCCACAGTCCCCATCCCCCACCCCTCCCCCACAGTCCCCGTCCTCCCCTCCCCTTCCCCACAGTCCCCATCCTCCCCTCCCCTCCCCCACACTCCCCATCCCCTACGCCTCCCCCACGCTCCCCATCCCCCCTCCCTCCCCCTCCCCACAGTCCCCATCCCTCCCTCCCCCTCCCCCACACTCCCCGTCCCTCCCCTCCCCTCCCCCACAGTCCCCGTCCTCCCCTCCCCTTCCCCACAGTCCCCATCCTCCCCTCCCCTCCCCCACACTCCCCATCCCCTACCCCCCCTCCCACACTCCCCCCAGTCACCATCCTCCCCTCCCCCACACTCCCCGTCCTCCCTCCCCTCCCCCACAGTCCCCATCCTCCCCTCCCCTCCCCCACATTCACCATCCCCCTACCCCTCCCCCACAGTCCCCCTTCCCCTACCCCTCCCCCACACTCCCCATCCTCCCCTCCCCCACATCCCCCCATCCCCCTACCACTCCCCCACAGTCCCCTTCCCCTACCCCTCCCCCACACTCCCCATCCTCCCCTCCCCCCACATTCCCCCATCCCCCTACCCCTCCCCACAGTCCCCATCCCCTACCCCTCCCCCACACTCCCCATCCTCCCCTCCCCTCCCCCACACTCCCCATCCCCTACCCCTCCCCCACACTCCCCATCCTCCCCTCCCCTCCCCCACACTCCCCATCCTCCCCTCCCCTCCCCCACACTCCCCATCCTCCCCTCCTCCCCTCCCCACACTCCCCACCCCCCTACCCCGCCCCACAGTCCCCATCCTCCCCTCCCTCATAGTCCCCATCCTCCCCTCCCCCTCCCCTCCCTCCCCCACACTCCCCATCCTCCCCTCCCCTCCCCCACACTCCCCATCCTCCCTCCCCTCCCCTCCCCCACACTCCCATCCTCCCCTCCTCCCCTCCCCCACACTCCCCATCCTCCCCTCCTCCCATCCCCCACACTCCCCATCCTCCCCTCCTCCCCTCCCCCACACTCCCCATCCTCCCCTCCCCCACATTCCCCATCCTCCCCTCCCCCACACTCCCCATCCTCCCCTCCCCCACACTCCCCATCCTCCCCTCCCCCACAGTCCCCATCCTCCCCTCCCCCACACTCCCCATCCCCCTCCCCTCCCCCACACTCCCCATCCTCCCCTCCCCCACACTCCCCATCCTCCCCTCCCCCACACTCCCCATTCCTCCCTCCGCTCCCCCACACTCCCCATCCCCCTCCCCTCCCCCACACTCCCCATCCCCCTCTCCCCTCCCCCACACTCCCCGTTCCTCCTCCCCTCCCCCACACTCCCCATGCCCCTCTCCCCTCCCCCACACTCCCCATCCTCCCTCCCCTCCCCTACACTTCCCATCCCCTCTCCCCTCCCCTCCTCTACCCCTCCCCCTTCCCTCCCTCCTCAAACTGCCCCTGCCTCTGCCCCCCTCCCCCTATCCCTCTCGCTCTGATCTCTCACCGCCCCCCCATCCCTTCCCTTCCCCCTCCCTCACTCTCTCCCCCCTACCCCTCCCCCTCCCCCCCTCGCACTGACTCTCGCTCTGCTCTCTCTCTCTAGGCCCCTGCAGCCTGGCCCTGGGTTTGGAGGACGGCCGGATTCGTTACCAGCAGCTCAGTGCCTCGTCCCACCGGGAGAGTAATCCACCCGACGCCGGTCGTCTCAACATCATCCCCAACATGTGAGTCCTCGGGGTCCCCCTCCCCCCTCCCGGGGTCCCCCTCCCCCCCTCCCGGGGTCCCCCTCCCCCCCTCCCGGGGTCCCCCTCCCCCCCTCCCGGAGTCCCCCTCCCCCCCCTCCCGGGGTCTCCCTCTCCCCCTCCCAGGGTCCCCCTCACCCCCTCCCGTGGTTCCCCTCACCCCCTCCCCGGGGTCCCCCTCCCCCCCTCCCGGGGTCCCCCTCCCCCCCTCCCGTGGTCCCCCTCACCCCCTCCCGGGGTCCCCCTCACCCCCTCCCCGGGGTCCCCCTCACCCCCTCCCGGGGTCCCTCCCTCCCTCACCCCCTTCCCGGGGTCCCTCCCTCCCTCCCTCTCCCCCTCCCAGGGTCCCTCACTCACCCCCTCCTGGGGTCCCCTCACCCCCTCCCGGAGGTCCCCCTCACCCCCTCCCCGGGGTCCCCCTCACCCTCGCCCGGGGTCCCTCCCTCCTTCACCCACTCCCCGGGTCCCCCTCACCCCCTCCCGGGGTCCCTCCCTCCCTCACACCCCCTCCCCGGGGTCCCTCCCTCCCTCACACCCCCTCCCCGGACTCCCTCCCTCACACCCCCTCCCCGGGGTCCCCCCCTCCCTCACACCCCCTCCCCGGACTCCCTCCCTCACACCCCCTCCCCGGGGTCCCCCCCTCCCTCACACCCCCTCCCCGGACTCCCCCCTCACACCCCCTCCCCGGGGTCCCTCCCTCCCTCACCCCCTCCCCGGACTCCCTCCCTCACCCCCTCCCCGGGGTCCCTCCCTCCCTCACATCCCCTCCCCGGGGTCCGGACTCCCTCCCTCACATCCCCTCCCCGGGGTCCGTACTCCCTCCCTCACACCCCCTCCCCCGGACTCCCTCCCTCACACCCCCTCCCCGGGGTCCCTCCCTCCCTCACCCCCTCCCCGGACTCCCTCCCTCACCCCCTCCCCGGGGTCCCTCCCTCCCTCACATCCCCTCCCCGGGGTCCGGACTCCCTCCCTCACATCCCCTCCCCGGGGTCCGTACTCCCTCCCTCACACCCCCTCCCCCGGACTCCCTCCCTCACACCCCCTCTCCGGGGTCCGGGCTCCCCCTCACCCCCTCCCCAGGCTCGCTCTCTCTCACACCCCCTCCCCGGACTCCCTCCCTCACACCCCCTCCCCGGGGTCCCCCCCTCCCTCACATCCCCTCCCCAGGCTCGCTCCCTCTCACACCCCCTCCCCGGACTCCCTCACTCACACCCCCTCCCCGGGGTCCGGACTCCCTCCCTCACACCCCCTCCCGGGGTCCCTCACTCACACCCCCTCCCCGGGGTCCCTCCCTCACACCCCCTCCCCGGACTCCCTCCCTCACACCCCCTTCCCGGACTCCCTCACTCACACTCCCTCCCCGGGGTCCGGACTCCCTCCCTCACACCCCCTCCCGGGGTCTGGGCGAGTCTCGCTGTAATGGGCAGAGGGGTCTGACCTGTGCAGAGGAGACCTTCCTTGATGTATGTTTGCAGCCAGTTGAGGAATGCAGAGTGTGGGTTCGAATCGATGTCCCAGTAAAGGAGGAATTGGATCGGATAAAATAGATAAAGAGAATGTCATTGTCACCCACGTATAAACTGACTAGTTGTACACCGTGAGAACACTGACCACTAGGTGGTGAACTTGTGGGAGACACTCCTAACCTGGACCTTCAGGTATAAAAGGGGAAGCTCCACCCACCTTCATCACTTCAGTGCTGGAATAAAGGACAGGTCACAGACTGACCTTCTCTCAAGTATGGGCCTCGTGTGTATTTATACTGTGTAGTAAGGACATATCATTGGCGACGAGAAACTGGGATTTAAACCACGCGAGCATGGCCACTAGCAGCACAGACGAGAGGTACTGTGTTGGTGATGATTGGGACGGCTTTATTGAGAGACTACAGCAAAGTTTTGTCACTAGGGAATGGTTGGGACAGGATTCGGCCGACAAACGCAGGGCTCATCTCCTGACGGTTTGTGGATCCAGGACGTACTCCCTGATAAAGGACCTTCTCGCGCCAGAGCAGCCGGCGGACAAGACGTTCGAAGAGCTCAGTAAGTTGATCGGGGAACACCTTAAACCGGTGAACAGCATGCACATGGTGAGACACCGGTTTTACACACACCGGCGGTGAGAAGGGCAAAGCGTTCCAGACTTCGTGGCAGATCTCCGGTGACTGGTGAGCCTATGTAAGTTCCCAGATACATGCAGAGCGGAGATGCTGCGAGACTTTTTTATTGAGGGCATCGGGCATGCTGGGGTTTTCAGGAAACTGATTAAGACCAAAGACTTGACCTTGGAAGCGGCGGCTCTGATAGCCCAGACATTTATCTCAGGGGAGGAAGAGACCAGAATGATGTTTGACAAAAATCTTGGTTTAAATGCAGCAAATGGACAAGGAGTCAACATTGTTAACGCGGCACACAGTTCTCCAGGCAGACAAGGGCAATCGGACATGCCCCAGCATGTAGTCGAACCCAAAGGGGGAATTCAACAGACACAATGGCTAGCTGAACAGCGATTCATGCCATCGCAAGGGACAATGCGGCCAGTAATGGGGCCATCAACACCTGTCAATGGTGCACTCAAGGACAGTTACAGAGACAGTCAGAGACGATCGACTGGTAATGGACCTTTTGTTTCCAACAACGGCTCATGTTGGAGGTGTGGAGGCAAACACCCAGCCAGAGCTTGCAGGTATCAGCAATATACCTGCAGAAACTGCAATGTCAGCGGTCACTTGGTGCGTATGTGCAGGAAGCCTGCAGCCAGGTTGATGTACGAGGTGGATGGGCCTGATGTAAGCCCTACGAGGCCAAATGGACACTGGGGGAAATCGCTGGAAGCTGAAGTTCAGCGAGTTCATGTGGAGCACGTATACAGTTCATATATCAGGGTGCCACTGATAATGATGAAAGTGCTCCTCAATGGTATCCCAGTATCAATGGAGCCAGACACAGGGTGCCAGCCAGTCCCTGATGGGTATCAAACAGTTCAAAAAGTTGTGGTCATCCAAGGCCAGGAGGCCAAAATTATCGCCGATTGACGCACAGCTACGGACTGACACAAAGCAGATCATTCCGGTGCTAGGCAGCGCCACGGTAGTCGTGACCCACAAAGATTCGGAGAACAGGTTGCCACTCTGGATTGTCCCAGGGGACGGTCCCGCACTACTGGGGAGGAGTTGGCTTGCTGTCATGAACTGGAAATGGGGCGATGTCAATGCAATTTCCTCTGTGGAGCGAGTATCATGCTCACAGGTCCTGGACAAATTTGACTCATTATTTCAACCTGGCATTGGCACTTTCATGGGGGCCAAGGTAGTGATTCACATAAACCCGGACACCAGGCCAGTACACCACAAGGCCAGAGCGGTGCCGTACGTGATGCGGGAAAAGATAGAAGGTGAATTGGACCGCCTGTTGAGGGAAGGCATCATCTCGCCAGTCGAATTCAGTGACTGGGCGAGCCCGATTGCGCCGGTGCTCAAGTTAGGAGACCAAAACTGTACACAATACTCCAGGTGTGGCCTCACCAAGACCCTGTACAACTGTAGCAACACCTCCCTGCCCCTGTACTCAAATCCCCTCGCTATGAAGGCCAACATGCCATTTGCTTTCTTAACCGCCTGCTGCACCTGCATGCCAACCTTCAATGACTGATGTACCATGACACCCAGGTCTCTTTGCACCTGCCCTTTTCCTAATGTGTCACCATTCAGATAATAGTCTGTCTCTCTGTTTTTACCACCAAAGTGGATAACCTCACATTTATCCACATTATACTTCATCTGCCATGCATTTGCCCACTCACCTAACCTATCCAAGTCACTCTGCAGCCTCATAGCATCCTCCTCGCAGCTCACACTGCCACCCAACTTAGTGTCATCTGCAAATTTGGAGATACTGCATTTAATCCCCTCGTCTAAATCATTAATGTACAATGTAAACAGCTGGGGCCCCAGCACAGAACCTTGCGGTACCCCACTAGTCACTGCCTGCCATTCTGAAAAGTACCCATTTACTCCTACTCTTTGCTTCCTGTCTGACAACCAGTTCTCAATCCACGTCAGCACACTACCCCCAATCCCATGTGCTTTAACTTTGCACATTAATCTCTTGTGTGGGACCTTGTCGAAAGCCTTCTGAAAGTCCAAATATACCACATCAACTGGTTCTCCTTTGTCCACTCTACTGGAAATATCCTCAAAAAATTCCAGAAGATTTGTCAAGCATGATTTCCCTTTCACAAATCCATGCTGACTTGGACCTATCATGTCACCTCTTTCCAAATGCACTGCTATGACATCCTTAATAATTGATTCCATCATTTTACCCACTACTGAGGTCAGGCTGACCGGTCTATAATTCCCTGTTTTCTCTCTCCCTCCTTTTTTAAAAAGTGGGGTTATATTGGCTACCCTCCACTCCATAGGAAGTGATCCAGAGTCTATGGAATGTTGGAAAATGACTGTCAATGCATCCGCTATTTCCAAGACCACCTCCTTAAGTACTCTGGGATGCAGTCCATCAGGCCCTGGGGATTTATCGGCCTTCAATCCCATCAATTTCCCCAACACAATTTCCCGACTAATAAGGATTTCCCTCAGTTCCTCCTCCTGACTAGACCCTCTGACCTCTTTTATATCCGGAAGGTTGTTTGTGTCCTCCTCAGTGAATACCGAACCAAAGTACTTGTTCAATTGGTCTGCCATTTCTTTGTTCCCCGTTATGACTGCCCCTGATTCTGACTGCAGGGGACCTACGTTTGTCTTTACTAACCTTTTTCTCTTTACATATCTATAGAAACTTTTGCAATCCGTCTTAATGTTCCCTGCAAGCTTCTTCTCGTACTCCATTTTCCCTGTCCTTGGGAAGCCCCCCTTAGCCCCTGGCCATGGCCCACCAAGCCATGTTCACGCATCCATTTGGACTACGCAGGTCCTTTCATGGGGAAAATGTTTTTGGTTGTAGTAGACACCTACTCCAAATGGATTGAGTGTGACATTTTAAATTCAAGCACATCCTCTGCCACGGTAGAAAGTCTACGGGCAATGTTCGCCGCCCACGGTCTACCGGACATCTTGGTCAGCGACAATGGCCCGTGCTTCACAAGCACTGAATTCCAGGACTTCATGGCAGGCAAAGGAATTAACCATGTTAGAACGGCACCGTTCAAGCCGGCCTCAAACGGCCAGGCAGAACGAGCAGTGCAGATAATCAAACAGGGGATGCTCAGATTCCAAGGGGGTTCCCGACAAAGCCGCTTCTCACGCCTCCTGTTGGCCAATAGATCCCGACCACACTCGCTCACAGGGGTTCCACCCGCAGAGCTACTAATGAAAAGGACGCTCAAAACCCGGTTATCCCTCATACACCCCACCATGAAAGAAATTGTCGAGAGCAGGCGCCAGTCACAATATCACTACCATGACAGGAATGCGAGGGCGCGATGTATTGATGTAAATGACCCTGTTTTTGTCCTCAACTACGCTGCAGGGCCCAAATGGCTCGCAGGCACTGTGGTTGCCAAAGAGGGAAATAGGATTCTGGTAGTTAAACTTACCAATGGACAAATCTGCCGCAAACATGTGGATCAAACAAAAAGGAGGTTCAGCAACCCCATAGAAGAAGCAGAGGAAGAACACGATATAGAGTTCACTCCACCACAGGTGACCGAACACCAGAACCAAAGGGAGGAGAGCCCAGTCACTGTGGGCAGTCCGGACAGGCCTGAGGCACCGCAAACAGCAGACACTCAGGC
This sequence comes from Pristiophorus japonicus, assembly GCF_044704955.1. Lineage (NCBI taxonomy): Eukaryota > Metazoa > Chordata > Chondrichthyes > Pristiophoridae > Pristiophorus > Pristiophorus japonicus. The sequence continues at coordinate 29,656 of NW_027250729.1, read as the reverse complement.
CAGCGCCCAACAACCGGAGCCCCAACTCAGGCGCTCTACAAGGGAGCGTAAACCACCAGAGAGACTCAACCTGTGATCTCAATAAGACTTTGGGGGGGAGGTGATGTCATGTATTCAACCAGCATTGTAACCCATGTATAAACTGATCTAAGTTGTACACCGTGAGAACACTGACCACTAGGTGGGAGACACTCCTAACCTGGACCTTCAGGTATAAAAGGGGAAGCTCCACCCACCTTCATCACTTGAGTGCTAAGGAATAAAGGACAGGTCACAGACTGACCTTCTCTCTAGTATGGGCGTCGTGTGCAGTTATACTGTGTAGTAAGGACGTATCAGAGGAGGTACGTAAAAGGCTGGCAGGGCTGAGAGTAGAAAGGTCACCCGGACGGCTGGGATAAGAATTGGGAGCAGGAGGAGGCCACATGGTCCCTCGAGCCTGCTCCGCCATTCGACTCTCGGTGTCAGGCGTGGCTCCGTAGGCCGCACTCACGCCTCTGGGTCAGAAGGTCTTGGGTTCAAGATCCACTCCAGAAAATTGAGCACAAAAAAATCCAGGCTGACACTCCAGTGCAATGCCGAGGGAGTGCCACACTGTCGGAGGGGCAGTACTGAGGGAGTGCCGCACTGTCAGAGGGGCAGTACCGAGGGAGCGCCGCACTGTCGGAGGGGCACTACTGAGGGAGTGCCGCACTGTGGGAGGGGGAGTACTGCACTCTCAGAGGGGCAGTGCTGAGGGAGCGCTGCACTGTCGGAGGGGCAGTACTGAGGGATTGCTCACTGTCAGAGGGGCAGTGCTGAGGGAGCGCTGCACTGTCGGAGGGGCAGTACTGAGGGAGTGCCGCACTGTCCGAGGGGCAGTACTGAGGGAGTGCTGCACTGTCGGAGGGGCAGTACTGAGGGAGTGCTGCACTGTGGGAGGGGCAGTACTGAGGGAGCGCTGCACTGTCGGAGGGGCAGTACTGAGGGAGCGCCGCACTGTCGGAGGGGCAGTACTGAGGGAGCGCCGCACTGTGGGAGGGGCAGTACTGAGGGAGTGCTGCACTGTCGGAGGGGCAGTACTGAGGGAGCGCTGCAATGTGGGAGGGGCAGTACTGAGGGAGTGCCGCACTGTCGGAGGAGCAGTACTGAGGGAGTGCTGCACTGTCGTAGGGGCAGTACTGAGGGAGTGCTGCACTGTCGGAGGGGCAGTACTGAGGGAGTGCAGCACTGTCGGAGGGGCAGTACTGAGGGAGTGCCGCACTGTCGGAGGGGCAGTACTGAGGGAGTGCCGCACTGTCGGAGGGGCAGTACTGAGGGAGTGCCGCACTGTCGGAGGGGCAGTACTGAGGGAGTGCCGCACTGTCGGAGGGGCAGTACTGAGGGAGTGCCGCACTGTCGGAGGGGCAGTACTGAGGGAGCGCCGCACTGTCGGAGGGGTAGTACCGAGGGAGCGCCGCACTGTCGGAGGGCAGTACTGAGGGAGTGCTGCACTGTCGGAGGGGCAGTACTGAGGGAGTGCTGCACTGTCGGAGGGGCAGTACTGAGGGAGCGCCGCACTGTCGGAGGGGCAGTACCGAGGGAGCGCCGCACTGTCGGAGGGCAGTACTGAGGGAGTGCTGCACTGTCCGAGGGGCAGTACTGAGGGAGCGTCGCACTGTCGGAGGGGCAGTACTGAGGGAGTGCCGCACTGTCGGAGGGGCAGTACTGAGGGAGTGCCGCACTGTCGGAGGGGCAGTACTGAGGGAGTGCTGCACTGTCGGAGGGGCAGTATTGAGGGAGTGCTGCACTGTCGGAGGGGCAGTACTGAGGGAGTGCCGCACTGTCGGAGGGCAATACTGAGGGAGCGCCGCACTGTCGGAGGGGCAGTACCGAGGGAGTGCCGCACTGTCGGAGGGCAGTACTGAGGGAGTGCTGCACTGTCGGAGGGGCAGTACTGAGGGAGTGCTGCACTGTCGGAGGGGCAGTACTGAGGGAGCGCCGCACTGTCGGAGGGCAGTACTGAGGGAGTGCTGCACTATGGGAGGGGCAGTACTGAGGGAGTGCTGCACTATGGGAGGGGCAGTACTGAGGGAGTGCTGCACTGTCGGAGGGGCAGTACTGAGGGAGTGCCGCACTGTCGGAGGGCAGTACTGAGGGAGTGCTGCACTATGGGAGGGGCAGTACTGAGGGAGCGCTGCACTGTCGGAGGGGCAGGGTTTCAGATGAGATAATAAACCGAGGCTGTGCCTGCCCTCTCAGGTGTATGTAAAAGATCCCAAGGCACTATTCAAAAAACAGTGACATTATCCCCGGTGAGCTGGGCCAATGTTTCCTCAACAAACATTACTCGAGGTACGGTAGCAGAGTGGTTCTGTTACTGGACCAGTAATCAGCCATGTTCGTTCAATGGCGGAGCAGGCTCGAGAGGCCCAACGGCCAACTCCTGCTCCTATTTATTACATTCTTAATCCAGAGGCCTGGACTAACAATGCCAAGGAATGAGTTCAAATCCCACCACGGCAACTGGGGAACTTAAATTCAGTGAATTAAATAATTGTGGAATAAGAAGCTAGTTGAGAGTGACCAGTGAGCCAGAGTGGTCCTCAGTGACCCTGAAACTACCGGATTCTGGTAAAAACCCACCGGCTTCACCAATGTCCCTGACCCGGTCTGGGCTGTGTGTGACTCCAGACCCACAGCAACGTGGTTGATGAAGAACATCCGAAATATGAGCAGGAGTCGGCCATTCGGCCCCTCGAGCCTGCTCCGCCATTTAATACCATCCTGGCTGATCATCGACCTGAACTCCACTTTCCCGCCCGATCCCCATATCCCTCACTTCCCCGACACTCCAAAAATCTATCGATCTCAGCCTTGAATATATTCAGAGATTCAGCCCCCACAGCCCTCTGGGGCAGAGAATTCCAAAGATTCACCTCCCTCTGAGTGAAGAAATTTCTCCTCATCTCTGTCCTAAATGGCCGACCCCTTATCCTGAGACTGTGACCCCTGGTTCTCGACTCCCCAGCCCGGGGGAAACATCCTCCCTGCATCTACCCTGTCAAGCCCCCTCAGTATCTTGTATGTTTCAATGAGATCACCTCTCATTCTTCTAAACTCCAGAGAGTGTCGGCCCAGTCTGCTCAATCTCTCCTCATACTACAGCCCTCTCATCCCAGGCATCAATCCAGTGAACCTCCATTGTACCGACTCCAAGGCAAGTATATCCTTCCTGAGATACAGAGACCGAGAAAGTACTCCAGGTGTGGTCTCACCAGGGCCCTGTACAATTGTAGCAAGACTTCCCGACTCTTATACCCCAACCCCTGGCAATATAGGTACCAACGATATAGGTAAATAATGGGATGAGGTCCGACAAGCTGAGTTTAGGGAGCTAGGAGTTAAATTAAAAAGTAGGACCTCAAAAGAAATAATCTCAGGATTGCTACCAGTGCCACGTGCTAGTCAGAGTAGGAATCGCAGGATAGCTCAGATGAATACGTGGCTTGAGGAATGGTGCAGCAGGGAGGGATTCAAATTCCTGGGATATTGGAACCGGTTCTGGGGGAGCTGGGACCAGTACAAACCGGACGGTCTGCACCTGGGCAAGACCAGAACCAATGTCCTAGGGGGAGTGTTTGCTAGTGCTGTTTGGGAGGAGTTAAACTAATATGGCAGGGGGATGGGAACCTATGCAGGGAGACAGAGGGAAATAAAATGGAGACAGAAGCAAAAGATAGAAAGGAGAATAGTAAAAGTGGAGGGCAGAGAAACCCAAGGCAAAAAAACAAAAAGGGCCACATTACAGCAGAATTCTAAAGGGGCAAAGTGTGTTAAAAAGTCAAGCCTGAAGGCTCTGTGCCTCAATGCGAGGAGTATTCGGAATAAGGTGGACAAATTAACTGCACTGATAGCAGTTAACGGATACGATGTAATTGGCATCACAGAGACATGGCTCCAGGGTGACCAAGACTGGGAACTCAACATCCAGGGGTATTCAACATTTAGGAAGGATGGGCAGAGAGGAAAAGGAGGCGGGGTGGTGTTGCTGGTTAAAGAGGAAATTAATGCAATAGTAAGGAAGAGCATTAGCCTGGATAATGTGGAATCGGTATGGGTGGAGCTACGGAATACCAAAGGGCAGAAAACGCTAGTGGGAGTTGTGTACAGACCACCAAACAGTAGTAGTGAGGTTGGGGACCGCATCAAACAAGAAATAAGGGATGTGTGCAATAATGGTACAGCAGTTATCATGGGTGACTTTAATCTACATATTGATTGGGCTAACCAAACTGGTAGCAATGCGGTGGAGGAGGATTTCCTGGAGTGTATTAGGGATGGTTTTCTAGACCAATATATGGAGGAACCAACTAGCGGTCTGGCCATGGGTGTTGTGAAATGAGAAAGAACTAATTAGCAATCTTGTTGTGCGAGGCCCCTTTGGGAAGAGTGACCATAATATGGTAGAATTCTTTATTAAGATGGAGAGTGACACAGTTAATTCAGAGACCAGGGTCCTGAACTTAAGGAAAGATAGCTTTGATTGTATGAGACATGAATTGCTAGAATATACTGGCGTATGATACTTAAAGGGTTGATGGTGTATAGGCAATGGCAAACATTTAAAGATCACATAGATGAACTACAACAATTGTACATCCCTGTCTGGAGTAAAAATAAAACGGGGAAGGTGGCTCAACTGTGGCTAACAAGGGAAATTAAGGATAGTGTTAAATCCAAGGAAGAGACATATAAATTGGCCAGAAAAAGCAGCAAACCTGAGGACTGGGAGAATTTTGTAATACAGCAGAGGAGGACAAAGGGTTTAATTAGGAGGGGGAAAATAGAGTATGAGAGGAAGCTTGCTGGGAACATAAAAACTGACTGCAAAAGCTTCTATAGATATGTGAAGAGAAAAAGATTAGTGAAGACAAACGTAGGTCCCTTGCAGTCAGAATCAGGTGAATTTATAATGGGGAACAAAGAAATGGCAGACCAGTTGAACAAATACTTTGGTTCTGTCTTCACGAAGGAAGACACAAATAATCTTCTGGGAGTACTAGGGGACCGAGGGTCTAGTGAGGAGGAGGAACTGAAGGATATCCTTATTAGTCAGAAAATTGTGTAAGGGAAATTGATGGGATTGAAGGCCAATAATCCCCAGGGCCTGATAGTCTGCATCCCAGAGTACTTAAGGAGGTGGCCCTAGCAATAGTGGATGCATTGGTGATCATTTTCCAACCGTCTATCGACTCTGGATCAGTTCCTAAGGACTGGAGAGTAGCTAATGTAACACCACTTTTTTAAAAAGGAGGGAGAGAGAAAACGGGTAGAAACATAGAAAATAGGTGCAGGAGCAGGCCATTCGGCCCTTCTAGCCTGCACCGCCATTCAATGAGTTCATGGCTGAACATGCAACTTCAGTACTCCATTCCTGCTTTCTCACCATAACCCTTGATCCCCCGAGTAGTAAGGACTTCATCTAACTCCTTTTTGAATATATTTAGTGAATTGGCCTCAACAACTTTCTGTGGTAGAGAATTCCACAGGTTCACCACTCTCTGGTTGAAGAAGTTTCTCCTCATCTCGGTCCTAAATGGCTTACCCCTTATCCTTAGACTGTAACCCCTGGTTCTGGACTTCCCCAACATCGGGAACATTCTTCCTGCATCCAACCTGTCCAGTCCCGTCAGAATTTTAAACGTTTCTATGAGATCCCCTCTCATTCTTCTGAACTCCAGTGAATACAAGCCCAGTTGATCCAGTCTTTCTTGATATGTCAGTCCCGCCATCCCAGGAATCAGTCTGGTGAACCTTCGCTGCACTCCCTCAATAGCAAGAATGTCTTTCCTCAAGTTAGGAGACCAAAGCTGTACACAATACTCCAGGTGTGGCCTCACCAAGGCCCTGTACAACTGTAGCAACACCTCCCTGCCCCTGTACTCAAATCCCCTCGCTATGAAGGCCAACATGCCATTTGCTTTCTTAACCGCCTGCTGTACCTGCATGCCAACCTTCAATGACTGATGTACCATGACACCCAGGTCTCGTTGCACCTCCTCTTTTCCTAATCTGTCATTATCGACCGGTTAGCCTGACATGGGTAGTGGGGAAAATGTTGGAATCAATTATTAAAGATGAAATAGCAGTGCATTTGGAAAGCAGTGACAGGATCGGTCCAAGTCAGCATGGATTTATGAAAGGGAAATTTTCTAGAATATTTTGAGGATGTAACTAGTCGAGTGGACAAGGGAGAACCAGTGGATGTGGTGTATTTGGACTTTCAAAAGGCTTTTGACAAGGTCCCACACAAGAGATTGGTGTGCAAAATTAAAGCCCATGGTATTGGGGGTAATGTACTGACGTGGATAGAGAACTGGTTGGCAGACAGGAAGCAGAGAGTCGGGATAAACAGGTCCTTTTCAGAATGGCAGGCAGTGACTAGTGGGGTGCCGCAGGGCTCAGTGCTGGGACCCCAGCTATTTACAATATCTCTAAGTTTGCAGATGGCACTAAGCTGGGTGGCGGTGTGAGCTGTGAGGAGGACACTAAGAGGCTGCAGGTTGACTTGGATAGGTTAGGTGAATGGGCAAATACATGGCAAATGCATGCAGTATAATGTGGATAAATGTGAGGTTATCCACTTTGGGGGCAAAAACACGAAGGCAGAATATTATCTGAATGTTGACAGATTAGGAAAAGGGGAGGTGCAACGAGACCTGGGTGTCATGGTTCATCAGTCATTGAAGGTTAGCATGCAGGTACAGCAGGCGGTGAAGAAAGCAAATGGTATGTTGGCCTTCATAGCGAGAGGAGTTGAGTATAGGAGCAGGGAGGTCTTACTGCAGTTGTACAGGGCCTTGGTGAGGCCTCACCTGGAATATTGTGTTCAGTTTTGGTCTCCTAATCTGAGCAAGGACGTTCTTGCTATTGAGGGAGTGCAGCGAAGGTTCACCAGACTGATTCCCGGGATGGCAGGACTGACATATGAGGAGAGACTGGATTGTCTGGGCCTGTATTCACTGGAGTTTAGAAGAATGAGAGGGGATCTCATGGAAACATAAGATTCTGACGGGACGGGACAGGTTAGATGCAGGAAGAATGTTCCCGATGTTGGGGAAGTCCAGAACCAGGGGACACAGTCTAAGGATAAGGGGTAAGCCATTTAGGACTGAGATGAGGAGAAACTTCTTCACTCAGAGTTGTTAACCTGTGGAATTCTCTACCACAGAGAGTTGTTGATGCCAGTTTGTTCGATATATTCAAGAGGGAGTTAGATGTGGCCCTTACGGCTAAAGGGACCAAGGGGTATGGAGAGAAAGCAGGAAAGGGGTACTGAGGGAATGATCAGCCACGATCTTATTGAATGGTGGTGCAGGCTCGAAGGGCCGAATGGCCTACTCCTGCACCTAGTTTCTATGTTTCTATGTTTCTATAAAAAGGAATAAAATAGACTATGAGAGAAAACTAGCCAGAAATATGAACCAGATTGTAAGAGCTTGTACAAGTTTGTAAAAAGGAAGAGAGTAGCAAAAGTAAAGATTGGTCCCTGAGAGACTGAGACAGGAGAAAGTATTATGGCGAATCAGGACATGGCAGAAATGGTAAACAAACATACCCAACATGGTGGGGAACCAAGGGTCTAATGAGGGTGTGCAACTTCATTTAATAGTTTTCGTTATGAAGAGGACGCAAATAATCTACAAAGGGCTATAGACTGAGTGAGTGGGCAATAATTTGGCAGATGGAGTACAATGTGGGAAAATATGATGTTATCCATTTTGGCAGAAAAAATAGAAAAGCAAATTATTATTTAAATGGGGAGAGATTACAAAGTGCTGCAGTACAGAGGGACCTGGGGATCCTTGTACATGAAACACAAAAAGTTAGTATGCAGGTACAGCAAGTGATCAGGAAGGCAAATGGAATGTTGGCCTTTATTGCCGGGGGGATAGAGTATAAAAGCAGAGAAGTCCTGCTACAACTGTACAGGGTATTGGTGAGGCCACACCTGGAGTACTGCGTGCAGTTTTGGTCTCCGTATTTAAGGAAGGATATACTTGCATTGGAGGCTGTTCAGGGAAGGTTCACTCGGTTTATTCCTGGGTTGAAAGGGTTGCCTTATGGGGAAAGGTTAAGCAGGTTGGGTCTGTATTCATTGGAGTTTCGAAGAATGAGAGGCGATCTTATTGAAATGTATCAGATTATGAGGGGGCTTCACAAGGTGGATGCAGAGAGGAGGTTTCCCCTCATGGGGGTATCTAGAACTAGGGGCACAGTCTCAGAATAAGGGTGGTGAATCTGTGGAATCTCTGCCCCAGAGAGCTGTGGAGGCTGGGTCATTGAATGTATTCAAGGTGGAGATAGACAGATTCTTGAACTATCGCGGAGTGAAGGGTTATGGGGAGTGAGCGGGGAAGTGGAGCTGAGTCCAGGATCAGATCAGCCATGATCTTATTGAATGGCGGAGCCGGCTCGAGGGGCCGAATGGCCGACTCCTGCTCCTATTTCTTGTGTTCTGACAAGCCTCACCTCCACCTTCTCAAAGGTGGTTAAGGGATGGGCAATAATTACTAGCGACGCCCACATCCCAGGGACTAATTTAAAAAGCGGATGATCTGGTTATTATCTGTTAGTGGGATCTTGCTGTGCACAAGCTGCCTGTGTGTTTCCCACATTATAACACTGACCACATTGCACCAGTTTGATTGGCTGTAAGGTGCTTTGGGACGTGGAGGTGGTGAAAGGGGTTGTTATATAATTGTGTCGCTTTCTATCATCAGCTTAAACCTCGAGCCCGGCTGGAGTCCTGTGGACCCCGATCCCCATCCCTACTTCCAGGTGGATTTCCTGGAGCCCACCTTCATTTCCGGCGTTATTACCCAGGGAGGGACACGCTCTTGGGGCTTCATCTCCAACTACCGGCTCATGTACAGCCACGATGGAATCCGCTTCGTAAACTACACCGGCACAACCGACTGGACTGCACCCGCTAAGGTAGGGTATTGGGGGGGCATTAGGGGGGGAGGGGTGTTAGAGGGGAGCATGGGGGTAGGGGTGTTAGAGGGGGGCATGGGGGCAGGGGTGTTAGATGGGGGCAGGGGTGTTAGAGGGGGGCATGGGGGCAGGGGTGTTAGAGGGGGGCATGGGGGCAGGGGTGTTAGAGGGGGGCATGGGGGCAGGGGTGTTAGAGGGGGGCATGGGGGAATGTTAAAGAGGGGCATGGGGGACGCTAGGAGGGGGACATCGGGGGGGGTGTTGGGGGGGGCATGGGGGAGTGTTAAAGAGGGGCATGGGGGACGCTAGGAGGGGGGCATCGGGGGGGTGTTGGGGGGGCATGGGGGAGTGTTAAAGAGGGGCATGGGGGATGCTAGGAGAGGGGCATCGGGGGGATGTTGGGGGGGGCATGGGGGAGTGTTAAAGGGGGTCATGGGGGGAGCATTAGGAGGGGGGGCTTCAGGGGAGGAGGCATTGGGAGAGGGCGTTAGGGGGGCATGGGGGAGGCATCAGGGGAGGGGGAGGACAGACCCAGCTCGGGAGCAGGGAGAGAGCAGGTGCGGTGGTGATTCCAGCCCCTGTGTCCTGCCCTGGGAATCTTAGTGTGATGCCAACCGCTTCTGTCCCTGGCTTAAGGACCCCCGTACTGGCCGGAGGGACCCCGTACTGGCCGGAGGGACCCCGTACTGGCCGGAGGGACCCCGTACTGGCCGAAGGGACCCCCGTACTGGCCGAAGGGACCCCGTACTGGCCGGAGGGACCCCGTACTGGCCGGAGGGACCCCGTACTGGCCGGAGGGACCCCCGTACTGGCCGAAGGGACCCCGTACTGGCCGAAGGGACCCCGTACTGGCCGAAGGGACCCCGTACTGGCCGAAGGGACCCCGTACTGGCCGAAGGGACCCCGTACTGGCCGGAGGGACCCCGTACTGGCTTAAGGACCCCCGTACTGGCCGAAGGGACCCCGTACTGGCCGAAGGACCCCCGTACTGGCCGGAGGGACCCTGTACTGGCCGGAGGGACCCTGTACTGGCCGAAGGGACCCTGTACTGGCCGAAGGGACCCTGTACTGGCCGGAGGGACCCTGTACTGACCGAAGGGACCCTGTACTGACCGAAGGGACCCTGTACTGGCCGAAGGGACCCCGTACTGGCCGGAGGGACCCCGTACTGGCCGAAGGGACCCCGTACTGGCCGAAGGGACCCCGTACTGACCGAAGGGACCCTGTACTGGCCGGAGGGACCCTGTACTGACCGAAGGGACCCTGTACTGACCGAAGGGACCCTGTACTGGCCGAAGGGACCCCGTACTGGCCGGAGGGACCCCGTACTGGCCGAAGGGACCCCGTACTGACCGAAGGGACCCTGTACTGACCGAAGGGACCCTGTACTGGCCGGAGGGACCCTGTACCTGTACTGGCCGGAGGGACCCTGTACTGGCCGGAGGGACCCTGTACTGGCCGAAGGGACCCTGTACTGGCCGGAGGGACCCTGTACTGACCGAAGGGACCCTGTACTGACCGAAGGGACCCTGTACTGGCCGGAGGGACCCTGTACTGGCCGAAGGGACCCTGTACTGGCCGGAGGGACCCTGTACTGACCGAAGGGACCCTGTACTGGCCGAAGGGACCCCGTACTGGCCGAAGGGACCCTGTACTGGCCGAAGGGACCCCGTACTGGCCGAAGGGACCCCGTACGGACCGAAGGGACCCCGTACTGACCGAAGGGACCCCGTACTGACCGAAGGGACCCTGTACTGGCCGAAGGGACCCCGTACTGACCGAAGGGACCCCGTACTGGCCGAAGGGACCCTGTACTGGCCGAAGGGACCCCGTACTGGCCGGAGGGACCCCGTACTGACCGAAGGGACCCTGTACTGGCCGAAGGGACCCCGTACTGGCCGAAGGGACCCTGTACTGGCCGAAGGGACCCTGTACTGGCCGAAGGGACCCCGTACTGGCCGGAGGGACCCCGTACTGGCCGAAGGGACCCTGTACTGGCCGAAGGGACCCTGTACTGGCCGAAGGGACCCTGTACTGGCCGAAGGGACCCTGTACTGGCCGGAGGGACCCCGTACTGACCGGAGGGACCCTGTACTGGCCGAAGGGACCCTGTACTGGCCGAAGGGACCCCGTACTGACCGGAGGGACCCTGTAGTGGCCGAAGGGACCCCGTACTGGCCGAAGGGACCCCGTACTGACCGGAGGGACCCCGTACTGGCCGAAGGGACCCTGTACTGGCCGAAGGGACCCCGTACTGACCGGAAAGACCCTGTACTGGCCGAAGGGACCCTGTACTGGCCGAAGGGACCCTGTACTGGCCGAAGGGACCCTGTACTGACCGAAGGGACCCTGTACTGACCGAAGGGACCCCGTACTGGCCGGAGGGACCCTGTACTGGCCGGAGGGACCCTGTACTGGCCGAAGGGACCCTGTACTGGCCGAAGGGACCCTGTACTGGCCGGAGGAACCCTGTACTGGCCGGAGGGACCCTGTACTGGCCGGAGGGACCCTGTACTGGCCGGAGGGACCCTGTACTGGCCGAAGGGACCCTGTACTGGCCGAAGGGACCCTGTACTGGCCGGAGGGACCCTGTACTGGCCGGAGGGACCCTGTACTGGCCGAAGGGACCCTGTACTGGCCGGAGGAACCCTGTACTGGCCGAAGGGACCCTGTACTGGCCGGAGGGACCCTGTACTGACCGAAGGGACCCGGTGCCGGCCGGAGGGACCCTGTACTGGCCGGAGGGACCCTGTACTGACCGAAGGGACCCTGTGCCGGCCGGAGGGACCCCGTACCGGCCGGAGGGACCCTGTACTGACCGAAGGGACCCTGTACTGACCGAAGGGACCCTGTACTGGCCGAAGGGACCCTGTACTGGCCGAAGGGACCCAGTACTGACCGAAGGGACCCTGTACTGACAGAAGGGACCCTGTACTGGCCGGAGGGACCCTGTACTGACCGAAGGGACCCTGTACTGACAGAAGGGACCCTGTACTGATCGAAGGGACCCTGTACTGACAGAAGGGACCCTGTACTGGCCGAAGGGACCCTGTACTGGCCGAAGGGACCCAGTACTGACCGAAGGGACCCTGTACTGACAGAAGGGACCCTGTACTGGCCGGAGGGACCCTGTACTGACCGAAGGGACCCTGTACTGACAGAAGGGACCCTGTACTGGCCGGAGGGACCCCGTACTGGCCGAAGGGACCCAGTACTGACCGAAGGGACCCTGTACTGGCCGGAGGGACCCTGTGCCGGCCGGAGGGACCCTAAGCCAGTCGCTTCTGTCTCTGACCGCCCGGGCCAAAAGGACTCTGCACCGGATTGGGGGGATGTCTAACCGGCCGAAGGGACTCCGGAACGACCTGCCGAAGGGACTCGAGGATGTGGAACCGGCTGAAGGGATCGAGGCGTGGCGTCGTCTCATACTCCCAACCAACCTTTAATTAATTTTAAACTTTTAACCAACTTTTAAACTTATTAAACAATTTGGGAGAACTTTTAAAACTTACATTTTAGACTCAATCGAAATGCTTTTAAATATCTTTTATTAATCGACATCTCTGACTTTTAACAACTTTTTGAAACTTTTTAAACTGGGGAAACTTTTATAATCTATTATTGATTTACATCTTAGACTTTTAACAAATCTTCGAAACGTTTTAAAAACTTTTTCACAACTCTTAGAAACTTTTGAAATAAATTGGGAATTTTCATCAACTTTGAACTTTTAAAATAACTTTGTAAGTGACCTTCCTAAAGCCTGCCCCCAACCCAGCCTCGGGCCATCTACCACCAATGGTGCTACCCAGCGCTGAGCTTGTGACCAACACCTCGCCGGAGGCGATTAGGTTTATCGAGCTGTGCTGGTCTCCAGTTGTCTTGGATCCCCTTGCCACTGGACCAAGACCTCGCTCAGCTCAGCCCGTGTGGTGGCCGGTATGCAGCAGCCACCCCACGTTAAAAGAACTCACGCACAGGCATCTTCCAGTCCGTCAGTATGAAGTTCGGGACCTGGAACATCAGGACCCTCATGGACAATCCCAACAGCAACAGGCCGGAACGCCGCACCACCATAGTTGCCCGGGAACTCAGACATTTTGACATTGACATCGCCGACCTCAGTGAGACCCGGTGGGCAGGGGAAGGCCAGTTGAAGGAACATGGTGGAGATTACACCTTCTTCTGGAAAGGGAAACCAGAGGCAGAATGCCACCTTCATGGAGTCGGCTTTGCTGGTCGACAGCCTCAAAGACTCCCCCTGTGAGGTTAACGAATGCCTCATGACTCTCTGTATTACCCTATCTCAGAACCAATGTGCCACAGTCATCAGTGCGTACGCCTCATCGATACAACGGATGAGGCTAAAGAGGGTTTTTATTCCAACCTCGAGACATCCCTGTCCTGTGGCCCCACGGGCAACAAATTGATCCTCCTGGGTGATTTTAATACCAGGGTTGGCGAAGACACAGCTCTCTGAGGAGACATGATTGGCAGAGAGGGGGTAGGGAAATCCAACTCCAGTGGTATCCTACTCCTGACAAAATGTCTAGAACATGAACTCCTCATCACCAACACCCTGTTCCACCAGAGGGACAAATACAAGGCATCGTGGCAACACTCTCGCTCCAAACACTGGCACCTGCTCGACTATGTCATCGTCCGAGCCAGGGAGCAAGGATGTGAGCATCACCCGCACCATGACAGGAGCTGACGACTGCTGGACAGACCACCATCTAATCCAATCCATCATCAACATTAACATTGCCCCAAAGCAGAGGGGACAGCAGAAGCAGTTCCACAAAAAAGTTAATGCTAGGGCACTTAAAGACCCAGCTAAGAGAGCCCTATACAGCCAGCACCTCACAGCTAACCTGGCGTGCCTTGATGACCCTGAGACACAGAATGCCCACAGCTCTTGGTCTGCCCTCCAGGCCTCTATAACCAGTGCCTGTGAAGAGACACTTGGTCACTCAACCAGAAAACATCAGGACTGGTTTGATGAGAATGACCAGATCAAAGAACTAATAGATCGCAAGCGCAGGGTATTTCTGAGCCTCAAGCAACAGCCCAACTCGGGAACTGCAAAACAACTTTACAGACGTCTCAAGGCTCAGGTCTAACAAAAAACCCGGGACCTAAAGAACAGGTGGTGGAGAGAGAAAGCACAGGAGATACAACAACTGGTCGACAGCCACGAGATGCGAGGATTCTTGGGGAGGAGTTAAACTAATATGGCAGGGGGATGGGAACATATGCAGGGAGACAGAGGGAAACAAAATGGAGACAGAAGCAAAAGACAGAAAGAAGATGAGTAAAAGTGGAGGGCAGAGAAACCCAAGGCAAAAAACAAAAAGGGCCACTGTACAGCAAAAATCTAAAGGGTCAAAGTGTAATAAAAAGGCAAGCATGAAAGCTCGGTGCCTCAATGCAAGGAGTACTCGGGACCCAGGAGAGGGCTCTGAGCTAGTTAGAGTGGGTGAGAGCTCAGATGAACAGGACCCCAAGAAAGAATGCAAAAGGCAAGAGGCAACAGAGCAGAGTAGCACTGGGGTAAGTGTAAACCACAAGGTGATAGGAAGGGACAATATGTATGAATATAAAGGGGCTGCAGGAGGGGTCAAAACTAAAAATCTTGGTTTAAAAACTAGTATTAAAACACTCTACCTAAACGCACGCAGCATTCGAAATAAAGTAAATGAGTTGACGGCACAAATCATTACAAATGGGTATGATTTGGTGGCCATTACAGAAACGTGGTTGCAGGGTGGCCAAGACTGGGAATTAAACATACAGGGGTATCTGACGATTCGGAAAGATAGACAAGAAGGGAAAGGAGGTGGGGTATCTCTGTTAATAAAGGATGATATCAGGGCAGTTGTGAGAGACGATATTGGCTCTAATGAACAAAATGTTGAATCATTGTGGGTGGAGATTAGAGATAGTAAGGGGGAAAAGTCACTGCTGGGCGTAGTTTATAGGCCCCCAAATAATAACTTCACGGTGGGGCGGGCAATAATCAAGGGAATAATGGAGGCATGTGAAACAGGAACGGCAGTAATCATGGGGGATTTTAACCTACATATCGATTGGTCAAATCAAATCGCACGGGGTAGCCTGGAGGAGGAATTCATAGAATGCATACGGGGTTGTTTCTTAGAACAGTATGTTACAGAACCTACAAGGGAGCAAGCTATCTTAGATCTGGTCCTGTGTAATGAGACAGGAATAATAACCGAACTTCTAGTAAAAGATCCTCTCGGAATGAGTGATCACAGTGTGGTTGAATTTGTAATACAGATTGAGGGTGAAGAAGTAGTGTCTCAAATGAGCGTACTATGCTTAAACAAAGGGGACTACAGTGGGATGAGGGCAGAGTTGGCTAAAGTAGACTGGGAACACAGACTAAACGGTGGCACAATTGAGGAACAGTGGAGGACTTTTAAGGAGCTCTTTCATAGTGCTCAACAAAAATATATTCCAGTGAAAAAGAAGGGCGGTAAGAGAAGGGATAACCAGCCGTGGATAACCAAGGAAATAAAGGAGAGTATCAAATTACAAACCAATGCGTATAAGGTGGCCAAGGTTAGTGGGAAACTAGAAGATTGGGAAAATTTTAAACGACAGCAAAGAATGACTAAGAAAGCAATCAAGAAAGGAAAGATAGATTACGAAAGTAAATTTGCGCAAAACATAAAAACAGATAGTAAAAGCTTTTACCGATGTGTAAAACGGAAAAGATTGACAAAAGTAAATGTTGGTCCCTTAGAAGATGAGAAGGGGGATTCAATAATGGGAAATGTGGAAATGGCTGAGACCTCAAACAATTATTTTTCTTCGGTCTTCACAGTGGAAGACACAGAAACCATGCCAGAAATTGCTGGTCACGGGAATGTGGGAAGGGAGGACCTTGAGACAATCACTATCACTAGAGGGGTAGTGCTGGACAGGCTAATGAATCTCAAGGTAGTCAAGTCCCCTGGTCCTGATGAAATGCATCTCAGGGTATTAAAAGAGATGGCGGAAGTTATAGCAGATGCATTCGTTATAATCTACCAAAATTCTCTGGACTCTGGGGAGGTACCAGCGGATTGGAAAGCAGCTAATGTAACACCTCTGTTTAAAAAAGGGGGCAGACAAAAGGCAGGTAACTATAGGCTGGTTAGTTTAACATCTGTCGTGGGGAAAATGCTTGAAGCTATCATTGAGGAAGAAATAGCGGGACATCTAGATAGGAATAGTGCAATCAAGCAGACGCAGCATGGACTCATGAAGGGGAAATCATGTTTAACTAATTTACTGGAATTCTTTGAGGATATAACGAGCATGGTGGATAGAGGTGTACCGATGGATGTGGTGTATTTAGATTTCCAAAAGACATTCGATAAGGTACCACACAAAAGGTTACTGCAGAAGGTAAAGGTACGTGGAGTCAGAGGAAATGTATCAGCATGGATCGAGAATTGGCTGGCGAACAGAAAGCAGAGAGTCGGGATAAATGGGTCCTTTTCGGGTTGGAAATCCGTGGTTAGTGGTGTGCCACAGGGATCGGTGCTGGGACCACAACTGTTTACAATATACATAGATGACCTGGAAGAGGGGACAGAGTGTAGTGTAACAAAATTTGCAGATGACACAAAGATTAGTGGGAAAGCGGGTTGTGTAGAGGACACAGAGAGGCTGCAAAGAGATTGAGATAGGTTAAGCGAATGGGCTAAGGTTTGGCAGATGGAATACAATGTCGGAAAATGTGAGGTCATCCACCTTGGGGAAAAAAAACAGTAAAAGGGAATATTATTTGAATGGGGTGAAATTACAACATGCTGCGGTGCAGAGGGACCTGTAGGTCCTTCTGCATGAATCCCAAAAAGTTAGTTTGCAGGTGCAGCAGGTAATCAGGAAGGCGAATGGAATATTGGCCTTCATTGCGAGAGGGATGGAGTACAAAAGCAGGGAGGTCCTGCTGCAACTGTATAGGGTATTGGTGAGGCCGCACCTGGAGTACTGCGTGCAGTTTTGGTCACCTTACTTAAGGAAGGATATACTAGCTTTGGAGGGGGTACAGAGACGATTCACTAGGCTGATTCCGGAGATGAGGGGGTTACCGTATGATGATAGATTGAGTAGACTGGGTCTTTACTCGTTGGAGTTCAGAAGGATGAGGGGTGATCTTATAGAAACATTTAAAATAATGAAAGGGATAGACAAGATAGAGGCAGAGAGGTTGTTTCCACTGGTCGGGGAGACTAGAACTTGGGGGCACAGCCTCAAAATACGGGGGAGCCAATTTAAAACCGAGTTGAGAAGGAATTTCTTCTCCCAGAGGGTTGTGAATCTGTGGAATTCTCTGCCCAAGGAAGCAGTTGAGGCTAGCTCATTGAATGTATTCAAATCACAGATAGATAGATTTTTAACCAATAAGGGAATTAAGGGTTACGGGGAGCGGGCGGGTAAGTGGAGCTGAGTCCACGGCCAGATCAGCCATGATCTTGTTGAATGGTGGAGCAGGCTCGAGGGGCTAGATGGCCTACTCCTGTTCCTAATTCTTATGTTCTTATGTTCGCTGCAGTCAAGGCCACCGACGGTCCAAACTCCCAAGGCCCCACCCCACTCCTGGCCAAGAACAGGGAAACACTCATCAAGGACACCGAGGCTGTCAGGGCCCGATGGAAGGAGCACTTTGAAGATCTCCTCAATCGAGACTCTGCCTTTGACTCGAGTGTTCTCGACTCCATCCCACAGCATGTGACCCGCCACCACCTCAGTGAAACTCTAACGTTGCACGAGGTCGGCAAAGCCATAAAACAGCTGAAGAATAACAAGGCGACGGGAGCGGATGGAATTCCTGCTGAGGCGCTAAAATATGGCGGAGAGGCGCTGTTGGCACGGATACATGACCTCATCTCTCTCATCTGGAGGGAGGAGAGCATGCTGGGAGATCTCAGAGATGCAGTGATTGTGACCCTCTTTAAAAAGGGGACAAGTCCGACTGCGGCAACTACAGAGGAATCTCCCTGCTATCAACCACTGGGAAAGTTGTCGCTAGAGTTCTCCTCAACCGTCTTCTCCCTGTGGCCGAGGAGCTCCTCCCGGAATCACAATATAGATTTCGTCTCCGACGGGGCACAACAGACAAGATCTTTGCAGCGCGACAGTTGCAGGAAAAATGCCAGCCCTTATACATGGCCTTCGATCTTACAAAGGCCGATGACACTGTCAACCGCGAGGGTCTATGGAGCGTCCTCCTCCGTTTCGGATGCCCCCAAAAGTTTGTCAACATCCTTCGCCTGCTCCACGATGACATGCAGGCCGTGATCCTTACCAGCGGATCCATCACAGATCCAATCCACGTCCGGACCGGGGTCAAACAGGGCTGTGTCATCGCTCCAACCCTCTTCTCAATCTTCCTCACCGCCATGCTCCACCTCACAGTCAACAAGCTCCCCGCTGGAATGGGATTAAACCACAGAACCAGTGGGAAGCTGTTCAACCTACACCGCCTCCAGGCCAGGTCCAAGATCACCCCGACCTCTGTCGTTGAGCTACAGTACGCGGACGACGCCGGCGTCTGTGCACATTCTGAGGCTGAACTCCAGGATATAGTCAGTGTATTCACTGGGGTGTATGAAATCATGGGCCTTATGCTTAACATCCGTAAGACAAAGGTCCTTCACCAGCCTGTCACCACCACTCAGCACTGCCCTCCAATCATCAAGATCCACGGCACGGCCCTGGATAACGTGGACCATTTCCCATACCTCGGGAGCCTCTTATCAACAAAGGCAGACAGTGACGAGGTTCCACATCGCCTCCAGTGCGCCAGTGCAGCCTTCGGTCGCCTGAGGAAAAGAGTGTTTGAAGACCAGGCCCTCAAATCTACCACCAAGCTCATGGTCTACAGCGCTGTAGTAATACCCACCCTCCGATATGGGTCTGAGGCATGGACCATGTACAGAAGGCACCTCAAGTCGCTGGAGATATATCACCAACGATGTCTCCGCAAGATCCTGCAAATCCCCTGGGAGGACAGGCGGGCCAACATCAGTGTCCTCGACCAGGCTAACATCCCCAGTATTGAAGTACTGACCACACTCGATCAGCTTCACTGGGCAGACCACATAGTTCACATGCCAGATACGAGACTCCCTAAACAAATGCTTTATACGGAGCTCCTTCATGGTAAACGAGCCAAAGGAGGACAGTGGAAATGTTATAATGACCACCCTCAAAGCCTCCCTAGTAAAGTGTGACATGACCACTGACACCTGGGAGACCCTGGCCGCAGACCGCCCGAGGTGGAGAAAGTGCATCCGGGAGGGCGCTGAGCTCTGAGTCTCGACGCAAGGAGCATGAAGAGGCCAAGCGCAGGCAGCGGAAGGAGCGCACGGCAAACCAGCCCCACCCACCCCTTCCCCGACCAATGTCTGTCCCACCTGTAACAGGGTCTGTGGCTCACATATCCGACTGTTCAGCCATCAAAGGACTCACTTTGGGAGTGGAAGCAAGTCTTCCTCGATTCCGAGGGACTGCCTCTGATGATGATGAGGGGGGGGCGTCGGGGGAGTGGGCGTTTGAAGGGGGGCATGGGCATTGGGGGAGGGGGCATTTGAAGGGGGACATGGGGGGTATTGGGGGAGGGTTGTTTGAAGGGGGGCATGGGGAGCATTGGGGGAGGGGGCGTTTGAAGGGGGGTATTGGGGGAGGGGGCGTTTAAAGGGGGGCATGGGGGGTATTGGGGAAGGGGGCGTTTGAAGGGGGGCATGGGGGGTATTGGGGGAGGGGGCGTTTGAAGGGGGGCATGGGGGGTATTGGGGGAGGGGGCATTTGAAGGGGGGCATGGGGGGTATTGGGGGAGGGGACATTAGAGATGGGGCATGGGGGTAATATTGGGGCGGACGTTACAGCGAGCCGGTTCGAGGGTGAGCATCACAGGGGATGTTATGGACGAGTTACAGAGGGTGGGTTACGGGGGGATTACAGGGAGGGTTTTATTGTACCCCACACTGTTATGATGGGGCTGGAGTATCCATACCAGCAACGTGAGGATCCCAGTGCCGTGAGCCCCCACCCCAAGCCAGTTACTGCACGGAAGGCCATTCGGCCCGTCGAGCCCCTGCCGGCTCTCTGCAACAGCCCCTCAGCCAGTCCCACTCCCCCCGCCCTTTCCCTGTAGCCCTGCAAAATGTTTTCCTTCAGGTATTTATCCAACTCCCTTTTGAAAGCCACGATTGAGTCTGCCTCCAGCACCCTCTCAGGCAGCGCATTCCAGATCCGAACCACTCGCTGTGGAAAAAGTCTTGCCTCATATCCCCTCTGGTTCTTCTGCCAATAGCCTTAAATCTGTCCCCTCTGGTTCTCGACCCTTCCCCCAATGGGAACAGTCTCTCTCGACCTCTGTCCAGACCCCTCATGATTGTGTACACCTCGATCAAATCTCCTCTCAACCTTCTCTGCTCCAAGGAGAACAACCCCAGCTTCTCCAGTCTATCCCCGTCACTGAAGTCCCTCATCCCGGGAACCATTCTCGGAAATCCCCTCTGCACCCTCTCTAAGGCCGGAACATCCTTCCTACAGTGCGGGGCCCAGAACTGGACACAATACTCCAGCTGGGGCCGAACCCGTGTTTTATACAGGTCCATCATCATTCCCACGGGCAGTACTCTGTGCCTCGGTTTATGAAACCCAGGATCCCATAACCAGTTCCCCAACCTGCCCTGCCACCTTCAGTGATCTGTGCCCATACACCCCAGCTCTCTCTGTTCATGCACCCCCTTTAGCATTGTACCCTTTAGTTTATATTGCCTCTCCTCATTCTTCCGACCAAAACGCATCATTCACACCTTTCTGTGTTAAATTCCATCTGCCCCGTGCCTGCCCATCCCACCAGCCTGTCTATGTCCTCTCTCACTACCCTGCTCACTGTTCACTATACTTCCAAGTTTTGTGTCATCTGTGCCCTGTACACCCACATCCAGGTCATTAATATATATCAGGAAA
Source organism: Pristiophorus japonicus (assembly GCF_044704955.1). NCBI lineage: Eukaryota > Metazoa > Chordata > Chondrichthyes > Pristiophoridae > Pristiophorus > Pristiophorus japonicus. The sequence continues at coordinate 8,701 of NW_027250729.1, read as the reverse complement.
AGCAGTGGTCCCAGTCCCGATCCCTGGGGAACACCACTGTATACCTCCCTCCAGTCCCAGAAACAACCATTCCCCACTACTCTCTGTTTCCTGTCACTGAGCCAATCCCGTATCCATACTGCCCCTGTCCCGGTTATTCCATGAACTTCACCTTTGCTGTAAGCCGGTTATGTGGCACTTTGTCAAACGCCTTTTGGAAATCTATGTACACCACGTCAACCGCATCACCCTCATCAACCCTCTCTGTTGCCTCATCAAAACACTCCATCAAGTTGGTTAAACACAATTTGCCGTTAACAATCCGTGCTGGCTTTCCTTAATTAATCCTCACTGTCCAAGTGACCGTTAATTTTGTCTCTGATTATTGTTTCTGAAAACTCCCCCACTCCCGAGGTTAACCTGAGCGGCCTGTAGTTACTGGCTTTATCCTTAGAAACATAGAAACATAGAAAATAGGTGCAGGAGTAGGCCATTCAGCCCTTCTAGCCTGCACCGCCATTCAATGAGTTCATGGCTGAACATGAAACTTCAGTACCCCATTCCTGCTTTCTCGCCATACCCCTTGATCCCCCGAGTAGTAAGGACTTCATCTTTTGAATATATTCAGTGAATTGGCCTCAACTACTTTCTGTGGTAGAGAATTCCACAGGTTCACCACTCTCTGGGTGAAGAAGTTTCTCCTCATCTCGGTCCTAAATGGCTTACCCCTTATCCTTAGACTGTGACCCCTGGTTCTGGACTTCCCCAACATTGGGAACATTCTTCCTGCATCTAACCTGTCTAAACCCATCAGAATTTTAAACGTTTCTATGAGGTCCCCTCTCATTCTTCTGAACTCCAGTGAATACAAGCCCAGTTGATCCAGTCTTTCTTGATAGGTCAGTCCCGCCATCCCGGGAATCAGTCTGGTGAACCTTCGCTGCACTCCCTCAATAGCAAGAATGTCCTTCCTCAAGTTAGGAGACCACAACTGTACACAATACTCCAGGTGTGGCCTCACCAAGGCCCTGTACAACTGTAGCAACACCTCCCTGCCCCTGTACTCAAATCCCCTCGCTATGAAGGCCAACATGCCATTTGCTTTCTTAACCGCCTGCTGTACCTGCATGCCAACCTTCAATGACTGATGTACCATGACACCCAGGTCTCGTTGCACCTTCCCTTTTCCTAATCTGTCACCATTCAGATAATAGTCTGTCTCTCTGTTTTTACCACCAAAGTGGATAACCTCACATTTATCCACATTATACTTCATCTGTCATTCATTTGCCCACTCACCTAACCTATCCAAGTCACTCTGTAGCCTCATAGCATCCTCCTCGCAGCTCACACTGCCACCCAACTTAGTGTCATCCGCAAATTTGGAGATACTACATTTAATCCCCTCATCTAAATCATTAATGTACAATGTCAACAGCTGGGGCCCCAGCACAGAACCTTGCGGTACCCCACTAGTCACTGCCTGCCATTCTGAAAAGTACCCATTTACTCCTACTCTTTGCTTCCTGTCTGACAACCAGTTCTCAATCCATGTCAGCACACTACCTCCAATCCCATGTGCTTTAACTTTGCACATTAATCTCTTGTGTGGGACCTTGTCGAAAGCCTTCTGAAAGTCCAAATATACCACATCAGCTGGTTCTCCTTTGTCCACTTTACTGGAAACATCCTCAAAAAATTGCAGAAGATTTGTCAAGCATGATTTCCCTTTCACAAATCCATGCTGACTTAGACCTATCATGTCACCTCTTTCCAAATGCGCTGCTATGACATCCTTAATAATTGATTCCATCATTTTACCCACTACTGAGGTCAGGCTGACCGGTCTATAATTCCCTGTTTTCTCTCTCCCTCCTTTTTTAAAAAGTGAGGTTACATTGGCTACCCTCCACTCCATAGGAACTGATCCAGAGTCAATGGAATGTTGGAAAATGACTGTCAATGCATCTGCTATTTCCAAGGCCACCTCCTTCAGTACTCTGGGATACAGTCCATCAGACCCTGGGGATTTATCGGCCTTCAATCCCATCAATTTCCCCAACACAATTTCCGACTAATAAAGATTTCCCTCAGTTCCTCCTCCTTACTAGACCCTCTGACCCCTTTTATATCCGGAAGGTTGTTTGTGTCCTCCTCAGTGAATACCGAACCAAAGTACTTGTTCAATTGGTCTGCCATTTCTTTGTTCCCCGTTATGACTTCCCCTGATTCTGACTGCAGGGGACCTACGTTTGTCTTTACTAACCTTTTTCTCTTTACATACCTATAGAAACTTTTGCAATCCGTCTTAATGTTCCCTGCAAGTTTCCTCTCGTACTCCATTTTCCCTGCCCTAATCAAACCCTTTGTCCTCCTCTGCTGAGTTCTAAATTTCTCCCAGTCCCCGGGTTCACTGCTATTTCTGGCCAATTTGTATGCCACTTCCTTGGCTTTAATACTATCCCTGATTTCCCTTGATAGCCACGGTTGAGCCACCTTCCCTTTTTTGAACAAGGCTGTAACATTTGCATTCTCCAGCCCTCTGGCACCAGCCCCGTATCTATGGAGGATTGGAATATTACGGCAGTACCTCCGTGATTTCCTCCCTCGATTCCCTCAGCATCCGAGGATGTATCCCATCTGGTCCTTGAGATTTATCTACTTTAAGCACAGCCAGCCTTTCTAGTACCTCCTCTTTATCAATTCTTATCCCATCCAGTATCTCCTCTGCCTCCTCCTTCACTCTGTCTATGGCAGCATCTTCTTCCTCGGTGAAGACAGAGGCAAAGTATTCATTTACTACCTCAGCCATGGCCCCTGCCTCCATGTGTAGGTCTCCTATTGGTCCCTAATTCCCCCCCCCCCTTACTGCCCATTTACTATTTATTTGCCGAGAGAAGACTTTTGGATTCCCTTTTATGTTAGCTGCCAGTCTATCCTCACACTCTCTCTTTGCCCCTCCTATTTCCTGTTTCACTCCCCCTCTGAACTTTCTATATTCAGCCTGATTCTCGAGCTGACATCTGTCATACGCGCTCTTTTCCTGCTTCATCTCACTCTCTCTCTGTCTTTCACCCAGGGAGCCCTGACTCTAGTCGCCCTGCCTTCCCCCCCAGTGGGAATGTACTGCCCCTGGACCTGAATCAGCCCCTCTGTAAAGGCAGTCCAGTGTTCCATTATATTTCCGTCTGACAATCTTTGATTCCAATTTCCCCGGTCCCGATCCATTCTCATCCCACTGAAACTGACCTTCCTCCAGTTGAGTATTTTTACTCGGGATTGCTCCCTATCCTTTTCCAAAGCTAATCTAAACCTTGTGATACTATGATCACTGTTCCCTAAATGTTCCTCTATTGACATCTGCTCCTCTTACACCGGATTACACGGGATACACGGCACAGAAACAGGCCATTCGGCCCAACCAGTCCGTGCCGGCGTTTATACTCCACTCGAGTCTCAACCCGTCTTTCCCCATCTAAATCTATCAGCATAACCCTCTATTCCCTTCTCCCCCATACACTTGTCCAGCTTCCCCTTAAATGCATCGATACTATTCACTTCAACCCCTCCCTGTGGCAGCGAGTTCCACATTCTCACCGCTCTCTGGGTAAAGAAGTTTCTCCTGAATTCCCCGTTGGATTTCTGGCTGACTATCTTATATTGATGGCCTCTAGTTATGCTCTTCCCCACAAGTGGGAACATTCTCTCTGTGTCCACTCTTTCATTATGTTAAAGACCTACATAAGAACACAAGAACATAGGAAATAGGAACAGGAGTAGGCCATTCGGCCCCTCGAGCCTGCTCCACCATTTAATAAGATCATGGCTGATCCAATAATGGACACAGCTCCACTTCCCCGCCCACTCCCCATAGCCCCTTATTCCCTTATCGGTTAAGAGACTGTCTATTTCTGTCTTAACTTTATTCAATGTCCCAGCCTCCACAGCTCTCTGAGGCAGCAAATTCCACAGATTTATAACCCTCTGAGAGAAGAAATTTCTCCTCATCTCAGTTTTAAATGGGCAGCCCCTTATTCTAAGACCATGCCCCCTAGTTCTAGTCTCCCCCATCAGTGGAAACATCCTCTCTGCATCCACATTGTCAAGCCCCCTCATAATCTTATACGTTTCGATAAGATCACCTCTCATTCTTCTGAATTCCAATGAGTAGAGGCCCAATCTACTCAACCTTTCCTCATAAGTCAACCCCCTCATCTGTGGAATCAACCGAGTGAACCTTCTCTGAACTCCCTCCAAAGCAAAGTATATCCTTTCGTAAATATGCAAACCAAAACTGCACGCAGTACTCCAGGTGTGGCCTCACCAATACCCTGTATAGCTTTAGCAAGATTTCCCTGCTTTTATACTTCATAAGAACATAAGAACATAAGGATTAGGAACAGGAGTAGGCCATCTAGCCCCTCGAGCCTGCTCCGCCATTCAACAAGATCATGGCTGATCTGGCCGTGGACTCAGCTCCACTTACCCGCCCGCTCCCCGTAACCCTTAATTCCCTTATTGGTTAAAAATCTATCTATCTGTGACTTGAATACATTCAATGAGCTAGCCTCAACTGCTTCCCTGGGCAGAGAATTCCACAGATTTACAACCCTCTGGGAGAAGAAATTCCTTCTCAACTCGGTTTTAAATTGGCTCCCCCGTATTTTGAGGCTGTGCCCCCGAGTTCTAGTCTCCCCGACCAGTGGAAACAACCTCTCTGCCTCTATCTTGTCTATCCCTTTCATTATTTTAAATGTTTCGATAAGATCACCCCTCATCCTTCTGAACTCCAACGAGTAAAGACCCAGTCTACTCAATCTATCATCCCCTTTGCAATAAAGGCCAAGATTCCATTGGCCTTCCTGATCACTTGCTGTACCTGTATACTATCCTTTTGTGTTTCATGCACCAGTACCCCCAGGTCCCGCTGTACTGCGGCACTTTGCAATCTTTCTCCATTTAAATAATAACTTGATCGTTGATTTTTTTCTGCCAAAGTGCATGACCTCACACTTTCCAACATTATACTCCATCTGTCAAATTTTTTCCACTCACTTAGCCTGTCTATGTCCTTTTGCAGATTTTTTGTGTCCTCCTCACACATTGCTTTTCCTCCCATCTTTATATCATCAGCAAACTTGGCTACGTTACACTCAGTCCCTTCTTCCAGGTCGTTAATATAGAATGTAAATAGTTGGGGGCCCAGCAATGATCCCTGTGGCACCCCACTGGTTACTGATTGCCAACCAGAGAATGAACCATTTATCCCGACTCTCTGTTTCTGTTACTTAGCCAATCCTCTATCCATATTACCCCAACCTCGTGAACTTTTATCTTGTGACCTCTATGCATATAGATTGGGCTAACTAAACTGGAAGCAATACGGTGGAGGAGGATTTCCTGGAGTGCATAAGGGATGGTTTTCTAGACCAATATGTTGAGGAACCAACTAGGGGGGAGGCCATCTTAGACTGGGTGTTGTGTAATTAGAGAGGATTAATTAGCAATCTCATTGTGCGAGGCCCCTTGGGGAAGAGTGACCATAATATGGTGGAATTCTACATTAGGATGGAGAATGAAACAGTTAATTCAGGAACCATGGTCCAGAACTTAAAGAAGGGTAACTTTGAAGGTATGAGGCGTGAATTGGCTAGGATAGATTGGCGAATGATACTTAAGGGGTTGACTGTGGATGGGCAATGGCAGACATTTAGAGACCGCATGGATGAACTACAACAATTGTACATTCCTGTCTGGCGTAAAAATAAAAAAGGGAAGGTGGCTCAACCGTGGCTATCAAGGGAAATCAGGAATAGTATTAAAGCCAAGGAAGTGGCATACAAATTGGCCAAATAGCAGTGAACCCGGGGACTGGGAGAAATTTAGAACTCATCAGAGGAGGACAAAGGGTTTGATTAGGGCAGGGAAAATGGAGTACGAGAAGAAGCTTGCAGGGAACATTAAGGCGGATTGCAAAAGTTTCTATCGGTATGTAAAGAGAAAAAGGTTAGTAAAGACAAACGTAGGTCCCCTGCAGTCAGAATCAGGGGAAGTCATAACAGGGAACAAAGAAATGGCAGACCAATTGAACAAGTACTTTGGTTCGGTATTCACTGAGGAGGATACAAACAACCTTCCGGATATAAAAGTGGTCAGAGGGTCTAGTAAGAAGGAGGAACTGAGGGAAATCCTTATTAGTCGGGAAATTGCGTTGGGGAAATTGATGGGATTGAAGGCCGATAAATCCCCAGGGCCTGATGGACTGCATCTCAGAGTACTTAAGGAGGTGGCCTTGGAAATAGTGGATGCATTGACAGTCATTTTCCAACATTCCATAGACTCTGGATCAGTTCCGATGGAGTGGAGGGTACCAATGTAACCCCACTTTTTAAAAAAGGAGGGAGAGAGAAAACGGAATTATAGACCGGTCAGCCTGACATCGGTCGTGGGTAAAATGATGGAATCAATTATTAAGGATGTCATAGCAGCGCATTTGGAAAGAGGTGATATGATAGGTCCAAGTCAGCATGGATTTGTGAAAGGGAAATCATGCTTGACAAATCTTCTGGAATTTTTTGAGGATGTTTCCAGTAGAGTGGACAAGGGAGAACCAGTTGATGTGGTATATTTGGACTTTCAGAAGGCTTTCGACAAGGTCCCACACAAGAGATTAATGTGCAAAGTTAAAGCACATGGGATTGGGGGTAGTGTGCTGACGTGGATTGAGAACTGGTTGTCAGACAGGAAGCAAAGAGTAGGAGTAAATGGGTACTTTTCAGAATGGCAGGCAGTGACTAGTGTGGTACCGCAAGGTTCTGTGCTGGGGCCCCAGCTGTTTACATTGTACATTAATGATTTAGACGAGAGGATTAAATGTAGTATCTCCAAATTTGCGGATGACACTAAGTTAGGTGGCAGTGTGAGCTGCGAGGAGGATGCTATGAGGCTGCAGAGTGCCTTGGATAGGTTAGGTGAGTGGGCAAATGAATGGCAGATGAAGTATAATGTGGATAAATGTGAGGTTATCCACTTTGGTGGTAAAAAAAAGAGAGACAGACTATTATCTGAATGGTGACAGATTAGGAAAAGGGGAGGTGCAACGAGATCTGGATGTCATGGTACATCAGTCATTGAAGGTTGGCATGCAGGTACAGCAGGCGGTTAAGAAAGCAAATGGCATGTTGGCCTTCATAGCGAGAGGATTTGAGTATAGGAGCAGGGAGGTGTTACTACAGTTGTACAGGGCCTTGGTGAGGCCACACCTGGAGTATTGTGTACAGTTTTGGTCTCCTAACTTGAGGAAGGACATTCTTGCTATTGAGGGAGTGCAGCGAAGATTCACCAGACTGATTCCCGGGATGGCGGGACTGACATATCAAGAAAGACTGGATCAACTGGGCTTGTATTCACTGGAGTTCAGAAGAATGAGAGGGGACCTCATAGAAACGTTTAAAATTCTGACGGGTTTAGACAGGTTAGATGCAGGAAGAATGTTCCCAATGTTGGGGAAGTCCAGAACCAGGGGTCACAGTCTAAGGATAAGGGGTAAGCCATTTAGGACCGAGATGAGGAGAAACTTCTTCACCCAGAGAGTGGTGAACCTGTGGAATTCTCTACCACAGAAAGTGGTTGAGGCCAATTCACTAAATATATTCAAAAAGGAGTTAGATGAAGTCCTTACTACTCGGGGGATCAAGGGGTATGGAGAGAAAGCAGGAATGGGGTACTGAAGTTGAATGTTCAGCCATGAACTCATTGAATGGTGTTGCAGGCTAGAAGGGCCGAATGGCCTACTTCTGCACCTATTTTCTATGTTTCTATGTTTCTATTAGGTCACCCCTCAGCATTCTCTCTTCAAGAGAAAAGAGACCCAGCCTGTTCACCCTTTCCTGATACGTATACCTTCGCATTCCTGTTATCATCCTTGTAAATCTTCTCTGTGCCCTCCGCACCACCTGACTCCCCCATTCCCCAGAACTCGATCCAGCAATGCCTCCTCTCTCGACGGGCCGGAAATGCACTGATCAAGGAAGTTCTCCTGAACACGCTTCAGAAATTCCTCGCCCTGTCCTTGACCCCTCCGGGACATCGTCCCTCTCCAGCACTGTAACATTTTCCTCAGCCAATACTGTTACCCCACCTCCGATCTTTCCCGAACACCTGATAACTAGGAATATTTAGTCCCAATCCTGCCCTTCGAGCCATGCCATCGTATGTCCATGGGGCTATCTGAGCGGGCTGTGTGACATCTGGTGTTAACCCTGCTCTCCGGTCTAGATCTTCCCGGCAAATTCAGACAGCAACACCGCGGTGAGGCAAGACCTCAAACATCTCATCCTCGCTCGCTTCCTGAGGATCATTCCCATCCACCAGCGTCACGGCATCTATCTACGGACCGAGATCCTGGGCTGTACCTGGCGTGAGTAATCGCTGACCCCACAGGTCATTGGTCCCAGTTCATATCCCCCTCTCTTCCACTCTCCAATCCCCCCCTCTCCAATCCCCCCCTCTCCCATCGCCCCCTCTCCCATCCCCCCTCTCCAATCCCCCGTCTCCCATCCCCCCTCTCCCATCCCCCATCCCATTCCCCCCTCCCATTCTCCAATCCCCCCTCTCCCATCCCCCTCTCCATCCCCTCCTCCCCCTCTCCCATCCCCCTCTCCCATCCCCCCTCTCCCATCCCCCCTCTCCCATCCCCTCTCCCATCCCTTCCCCCTCTCCC
>NW_027250728.1:94316-115743 GCF_044704955.1 Pristiophorus japonicus | reverse complement strand
GAGAGAGGCAGGGGGTGGGGGGGGGAGAGAGAGGCAGGGGGTGGGGGGGAGGAGAGGAGAGGGGCTGGGGGGGGGGGAGAGAGAGGCAGGGGGTGGGGGGGAGAGAGAGGCAGGGGGGTGGGGGGGGAGAGAGAGGCAGAGGGTGAGGGTGGGGGAGGGAGAGAGGCAGAGGGTGAGGGTGGGGGTGGGAGAGAGGGTGAGGGTGGGGGGGGGGGAGAGAGAGGCAGAGGGTGGGGGGGGAGAGAGAGGCAGAGGGTGGGGGGGGAGAGAGAGGCAGAGGGTGGGGGGGAGAGAGAGGCAGAGGGTGGGGGGGAGAGAGAGACAGAGGGTGGGGGGGGGAGAGAGAGGCAGAGGGTGGGGAGGTGGAGAGAGAGGCAGGGGTGGGGGGAGGGGAAGAGAGAGGTGGGGGGAGGGGAAGAGAGAGGCAGAGGGTGGGGTGGGAAGAGAGAGGCAGAGGGTGGGGGGTGAGAGAGGCAAGGGGTGGGGGAGGGGAAGAGAGAGGTGGGGGGTGGAGAGGCAGAGGGTGGGGGGGAGAGAGGCAGAGGGTGAGGGGGGTGAGAGAGGCAGGGGGTGGGGGGGGGAGAGAGGCAGGGGGTGGGGGGGGAGAGAGAGGCAGGGGGTGGGGGGGGAGAGAGAGGCAGGGGGTGGGGGGGGGAGAGAGAGGCAGGGGGTGGGGGGGGAGAGAGAGGCAGGGGGTGGGGGGGGGGAGAGAGAGGCAGGGGGTGGGGGGAGAGAGAGGCAGGGGGTGGGGGGGAGAGAGAGGCAGGGGGTGGGGGGGGGAGAGAGAGGCAGGGGGTGGGGGGGGAGAGAGAGGCAGGGGGTGGGGGGGGGAGAGAGGCAGGGGGTGGGGGGGGGAGAGAGGCAGGGGGTGGGGGGGGGGGAGAGAGAGGCAGGGGGTGGGGGGGGGAGGAGAGAGAGGCAGGGGGTGGGGGGGGGGGGGAGAGAGAGGCAGGGGGTGGGGGGGGGGGAGAGAGAGGCAGGGGGTGGGGGGGGGAGAGAGAGGCAGGGGGTGGGGGGGAAGAGAGAGGCAGGGGGTGGGGGGGGAGAGAGAGGCAGGGAGTGGGGGAGAGAGAGGCAGGGAGTGGGGGGAGAGAGAGGCAGGGGAGTGGGGGGAGAGAGAGGCAGGGAGTGGGGGGGGGGAGAGGGGGTGGGGGGAGAGAGAGGCAGGGAGTGGGGGGGGGGAGAGGGGGTGGGGGGGGAGAGAGGCAGGGGGTGGGGGGGGAGAGAGGGGCAGGGGGTGGGGGGGGGAGAGAGAGGCAGGGAATGGGGGGGGAAGAGAGAGGCAGGGGGTGGGGGGGGAGAGAGAGGCAGGGGGTGGGGGGGGGAGAGAGAGGCAGGGGGTGGGGGGGGAGAGAGAGGCAGGGGGTGGGGGGGGGAGAGAGAGGCAGGGGGTGGGGGGGGAGAGAGAGGCAGGGGTGGGGGGGAGAGAGAGGCAGGGGGTGGGGGGGGGAGAGAGAGGCAGGGGGTGGGGGGGGGGAGAGAGAGGCAGGGGGTGGGGGGGGGGGAGAGAGAGGCAGGGGGTGGGGGGGGGGGAGAGAGAGGCAGTGGGTGGGGGGGGAGAGAGAGGCAGGGAGTGGGGGGGGGGAGAGGGGTGGGGGGGAGAGAGAGGCAGGGAGTGGGGGGGGGGAGAGGGGGTGCGGGGGAGAGAGAGGCAGGGGGTGGGGGGGGGGAGAGAGAGGCAGGGGGTGGGGAGGGAGAGAGAGGCAGGGGGTGGGGAGGGAGAGAGGCAGGGAGTGGGGGGGGGAGAGGGGAGTGGGGGGGGGAGAGAGGGAGTGGGGGGGGGAGAGAGGGGGTGGGGGGGGAGAGAGAGGCAGGGGTGGGGGGGGGAAGAGAGTGAGGCGGGGGGTGGGGGGAGAGAGAGAGGCGGGGGGTGGGGGAGAGAGAGAGGCGGGGGGTGGGGTGGAGAGAGAGGCAGGGGGTGAGGGTGGTGGGGAGAGAGAGAGGCAGAGGGTGGGGGTGGGGGGGAGAGAGAGGTGGGGGGTGGGGGGGGAGAGAGAGTCAGAGGGTGGGGTGGGGGGAGAGAGAGGCAGAGGGTGGGGTGGGGGGAGAGAGAGGCAGAGGGTGGGGTGGGGGGAGAGAGAGGCAGAGGGTGGGGTGGGGGGAGAGAGAGGCAGAGGGTGGGGTGGGGGGAGAGAGAGGCAGAGGGTGGGGTGGGGGGAGAGAGAGGCAGAGGGTGGGGTGGGGGGAGAGAGAGGCAGAGGGTGGGGTGGGGGGAGAGAGAGGCAGAGGGTGGGGTGGGGGGAGAGAGAGGCAGAGGGTGGGGTGGGGGGAGAGAGAGGCAGAGGGTGGGGTGGGGGGAGAGAGAGGCAGAGGGTGGGGTGGGGGGAGAGAGAGGCAGAGGGTGGGGTGGGGGGAGAGAGAGGCAGAGGGTGGGGTGGGGGGAGAGAGAGGCAGAGGGTGGGGTGGGGGGAGAGAGAGGCAGAGGGTGGGGTGGGGGGAGAGAGAGGCAGAGGGTGGGGTGGGGGGAGAGAGAGGCAGAGGGTTGGGGAGAGGCGTGGAGTGGGGGGGGCGGGGCGAGGGGGAGAAGCAGAGGGGAGGGGCGGGGCGGAGAAGCAGGGGGCGGGGTGGGGGGGCAAGAATGCGAGGGCGGGGCGGAAGAATGCGGGGTGGGGGGAGGCTGGCCGTTGCAGTGAAGACACAGCATTGATGGCCACGAGCCCACCTGCCTCCTACAGCTGTGTTTTCCTCATTAAAGGGTACATGTGTCATTGAACTGGTGTGTTTTTTTTAAGCATGGCATTCACAAGGTCTAAAATCTTTATTAGCCATTGTTACCAGACCCATTTTACAGTGCTTCGTGCATCTAAACTTTACCAAAGAAAAGTGCTTTGCTGATCCAGTCAGTGTCTGGAGATCCTCATGTAGAGAATAAGTTGGTTGTGGCAGGGTGGGACTATGCTCACCACTGTGCAGCAGTGGGACATCGGTCACTGGCGTGATCCAAGCATACCTACCACTGCCATATTACAACCACGTGGCTGTAAGGAATCGGTAACAGGAGGTCGGATGCTTCCGCACAGGAGGAATGATAAACCATGTGGGAAAGGGCCCCTAATACTGCTCCTGCTGTCTGCTAATTAACGGCATGGCATGGCATGGGTGCAGGTCACCAACATCTCTCTTGGCAGTGGATGGGACCCCACTGGGAAAACTTCCAGGAAGAGAGTCTATTCTTTCATCCAGAGTAAAGTAAAACACAAAATAGAGTTAATTTTTGATTGTAAGCTGCAGTGTTCTAACCTGCCCTGCCCTTCCTTTTTCAGGATTTCAGTGCAGAATTTGGTAGATAGCTGGCCATCTCTTTTGACCTTGCTGAAAGATTCTGTTCAACTTTATCTACCCCCACCGGGGCAATTCCTCATCCTTGGGTAAGCAGCACTGCTGAATTTGTTCAGAGTACACTAGGATCGGAGGGGCGGGAATTGCATGAATAATCAAACATGGACTTTAAAGCCGCTCATATATTGGGTTTAATAGAGTACTTTGACCACAGGCTCCCGACACTTTGGGGTTGCTACTGGCTGCATTAGACCTGTGCGTCCAGAAATTGGCAGCCTATTAGTAGCATAATCCTTCCTAGCAGACTGTCGAATGGGCACACCGGGTTTAGGGGAGGGAGCCATAATGCAAACAAACCATAAAGAGGCATCCAGTATTCAAATGCTGTGTGAAGTGAGGAATTATAAACCAGTTAATTTCGCACTTGTAACGTAGAAAATGCTTGGCCATGCTCAGTGCTCATCTATGAGGTGTGGCGGAGGTGCGGCAAATGAGGGTACGAGGCCCAGAAGAGCCGAGGGCCCAGGGGCAGCATGGGCCAGCCCACACCGTGATATTGTGCAGCAGAGCAGGTCTCCAGTCGTCCTGGTTAACCCTTGCCACTGGATAAAGGCCTAGCTCTCTCAAGCCTGTGTAGTGGCTGATGTGCAACAGTCACCACGTGTTAATAAAAATCCACGCACAGGCATCTTCCACCCCCTCAATTGGAGTTCAGGACTGGAACATCGGGTCCTTCATTGAAACATCTGTGAACTCATGTGGAAGCAAGTCATCCTCGTTCGAGGGACTGCCTATGATGACGAGGAGGTTTGGAAACCATAAGGGATAATTTAATGGCAATTGTGAGCCTCGCAAATCCATTGTTTTTTTTGAAAGAGGTAACTAATTTAGTGGGCATGGAGTGTCTATTGGATATAATGTACTTGTAAGATGTTCAATGATCTGTATCTGAAGCCATTGAAGGCTTTTGTTTGTACAGTACAGGTAAAGTAGCCAGTTGGAATGAAAATAGGCAGTGATGATTGCCGTTCATAACACCAAAAATGCAGTACTGACACTGGTATCTAGAGGAGAATTATAGGCAAAGTGTGTAACTGTTAGTAAACATTCATCCTTTAACCAACACTACCAAGGCAGATTAACCAGTTACTCCCCTTAATGCTGTTTATGGGACCTTGGCTGCCGCGAGGGGATCTCATAGAAGCATATAAAATTCTAACGGGACGGGACAGGTTAGATGCAGGAAGAATGTTCCCGATGTTGGGGAAGTCCAGAACCAGGGGTCATAGTCTAAGGATAAGGGGTAAGCCATATAGGACCGAGATGAGGAGAAACTTTTTCACCCGGAGAATTGTGAACCTGTGGAATTCTCTACCACAGAAAGTTGTTGAGGCCAGTTCGTGAGATATATTCAAAAGGGAGTTAGATGTGGCCCTTATAGCTAAAGGGATCAGGGGGTATGGAGAGAAAGCAGGAATGGAGTACTGAAGTTGCATGGTCAGCCATGATCTTATTGAATGGTGGTGCAGGCTCGAAGGGCCAAATGGCCTGCTCCTGCACCTATTTTCTACGTTTCTATGTTTGCCTTCAAAATAATAACTACATTTCAAAAATAATTAATTGGCTGCGATGTGCCGAGGATGTGAAAGTCTTTTTAATACCAGTTTGTTCTTGACTTATGCCTTTAGAGTCCTGAATGAGTTCATCATGAAAAATCCCAACTTGGAAAACAAAAAGGACCAAAGAGACTTGCAGGTAAGAGTAGTTTATTTGATAAATCTACTTTAATAAATCAGTTAATTAATAAATTAATGATGAATCATTCTTGTTGCATCTGTATTCAGCTAATGAGTGGCATTGATGGCCTGTTCATGCCTTTGATTTTCTAGGATGTCACCCATAAGATAGTGGAGGCCATTGGGACCATTGCGGGCTCTTCCTTGGAGCAGACCACCTGGCTCAGGAGGAACTTGGAAGTAAAGGCTTCTCCACAAATCCTAGTGGAAGGAAGCAGCCTGGAAAAGGATGTTGAAGGTATGAATCATTCTAATAGCCATGTGGAGGAACATAGAAACATAGAAAGTAGGTGCAGGAGTAGGCCATTCGGCCCTTCGAGCCTGTACCACCATTCAATATGATCATGGCTGATCATGCAATTTCAGTACCCCATTCCTCCTTTCTCTCCATACCCCTTGGTCCCTTTAGCCGTAAGGGCCACATCTAACTCCCTTTTGTATAGATCTAACGTACTGGCCTCAACAACTCTCTGCGGTAGAGAATTCCACAGGTTCACAATTCTCTGAGTGAAGAAGTTTCTTCTCATCTCGGTCCTAAATGGCTTACCCCTTATCCTTAGACTGTGACCCCCTGGTTCTGGACTTCCCCAACATCAGGAATATTCTTCCTGCATCTAACCTGTCCAGTCCCGTCAGAATTTTATATGTTTCGATGAGATCCCCTCTCATTCTTCTAAATTCCTGTGAATATAAGCCTAGTCGATCCAGTCTTTCTTCATATGTCAAAACCATCAATGGAACAGTCATTTTAAAATAGTGTTGCTCACTTAGAATAAAATGCTAATTGTGGTTAGCTGGGGAGGCATTAGATGCCGGGCAAAATAGCTTTTCCCAATCCTCCTAATTGATGTAAGTAGGCAATGATCTTCACTGAGCTGCATGTCTCTTCAACCAATCATATTGAAGAATCCTCACTGAGGCACGCAGAGTCTAAACCAGAAGTGTATGTTAGAATATTCAATTCAGTGTAAAATCATGTACGGAAAGTGAAATAAAGAGAGGGAACGAAAGATGGGATTAAGAGACAAAGAAAACGTTTTTAAAAATGTTTTATTTTAATAATTTTGTTAATTAATTAAAATCCTACAGAATGAAACTCCACACTTACAAAAGTAAATTTTCAGTGCCAGAGAGGTTGTTTGGTAGTAATTAAGATAAACCGTTAAAAGTTTATTTGCACTTGAATGGACTAGCCCTAACTTTTCTGGCGTGTTTAGTGGGTATCTAGTGGGCAAGTAGGGCAATGTCATGCTCTTCATGTGTTTTAATGTTCGGTGAGATAGCAGTGTAGCGAAGCTTGTGGAGGAGCAGTCTAATCAGACAACAAGTTCCCGACTTCTATGTTTAGAGTGTGCAGACAGCAGATGTTGCGGTCTGATTTACTCTTTATAACAGTCAGCGCTGATAGCCTCACTGTTGTTCCTACCGCAAAATCCGCACCATTGTGTCCCTTACATTTGCATACAGGGCTTTGAGTGATGTCCGAGGCTTTCAGTCACACTGTGTGTGTGGTCAGAGGGATGAATAGGAGGGAGTTAAAAGGAGATGTGTGCCCTTGTAACATGACCTGGCAAAAGTCTGTAATCTTGAAATCTCAACCGGAGTAATTAATTTTCATCAAATACCAGTTTTACTGGTTTTTTATGACATTTTCAATCCATCTGTGCAGTCAATCCTGTTCTTTTCTGTCCTTTCTAGATATTATGTTGACCCCAGTGATGGAGACATCCAGTATCGCACCGTCTGTGTACAGTGTGCACGCACTGACTTTATTGGCTGAGGTATGGAAACTCTGCACATCTTGCTTAATTATTTGTTCTCTTCACACCTGCCCTGACTCCCCCACCTCGAGTAAACTGGTAGCCTTCTGGTACCTGACTGCAGTAAGATTCTTCACTTGTGAACCTCGGTATTTTACACTGGCAGTCTAACCTTTCCGGCTGAACCTGATACTGCCCTCACCCATTTCCCAGCAGAAGGTAATGAGTCAGGATTTTTCCCTTTCCCTCTCCCCCTCCTAAGGATCCAGTTATTGTGATCCCATTGCTTTGGCTGGCTCAGCATGGACTGGGGATCACCCATCGGACCACCTTGGTTAATATACTACCGTACCGCACCAAACATCCTGTAACTACTCAGGAAGTCATTGCAGAAACTCCTGCTTGTACACTTCTGGTTTATATTGGTGATTTCACCCATTTACTGTTTATTTGTGTATACTATCAAAAATAATGATAAATGAACCCAGCCTCAATTTTTCTCATCAATTCTTATTCACTTTTAAATGCCTCAAGTTGTGACATCGGTTAATGGTTATGAATAAAGATAGCAAATATAATCTATTAGAGGCATGGATATGGTTGTGCACTTCCTGTCCACAAATCGTAACGATGTTTGAGTACTTTCTCTGTTAATATTGGCTTGTGTCAGCCGTGGCTCAGTGGGTAGCACGCTCACCTCTGAGTCAGAAGGTTGTGGGTTCGAATCCTATTCCAGAGTCTTGAGCACATCATCTAAGCTGACACTTGTGTGCAGCACTGAGGGAGTGCTGCACTGTTGGAGGTCCTGCCTTTCGGATGAAACATTAAATCAAGATCCCTTCTGCCCCCTCAAGCAAAAGAGCCCACAGCTCTATTCAAAGACTGGAGTTCGCCCAGTGTTCTGGCCAAAATTTATTCTTCGTTGATCACCCTCAAAAAAGATGATCTCATCGTTACCTCATTGCTGTTTGTGGAACCTTGTTCTGTGCTGATTGGCTGCCGCGCTTCCCACATTACAACAACAAGTTTAAAAACTTCAGTGGTTGTAAAATGCTTTGGGTTGTGAAATACATTCTGTAAACACAGAGTTCTTTATTTATTTATAATGGGAACTAGACCTTATACCAATAGGTTAACATTTCCCATCATACTTACTCTACATTTTGAATTTCATTTCCTCAGTAATTGAAATTTCTAATATCCAAAATACGGTTTGATTTTAATTTAGTTACATGTTTTACAATAACATGATTACATTTATCCATTGAATTGGTCTTTTGTGACTTTCAGTACCTTCATTGAAGTTGTTACTTGGAAGTGTGCAACCTCTCCCAAAAGCCTGGGCTTGGAGAGGACCTTTTGGTTAGAATGGTGACTCTTAGCTGAAGACCGATCCTTCACTCTGAGTATGTACACTGAGCACAGTTTCTCAAAATATCCCTGGGGAATTTAGCCAGCCAAATGATACAGTACTTCTCTCTGAGGTTCCAACAAAATCAATATGGTTATCTTTAAAATTATTTGACGTAAAGCTAGAGAACAAATTTCAAAAGCTTCATTCAGGTCTAGTTTATTAATTTTTAGAACATAAGAAATAGGAGCAGGATTAGGCCATTGGGCCTCTCGAGCCTGCTTCGCCATTCAGTAAGATCATGGCTGATCTTCTACCTCAACTCCACTTTCCTGCACTATTCCGATATCCCTTGATTGTCTTAATATCCAATAATTTATCAACCTCTGTCTTGAATGCACTCAAAGACTGAACAGCCACAGCCCCCTGGGCTGGAGAATTCCAGAGATTCACCACCATCTGAGTGAAGAAGTTTCTCCTCATCTCAGTCCTAAATGGCCGACCCCTTATTCTGAGACTGTGACCCCTGCTTCTAGATCTCCAGCCAGAGGAAACATCCTCCCTGCATCTACCCTGTCATGCCCTGTAAGAATTTTATATGTTTCAATGAGATCACCTCTCATTTTTCTAAACTCTAGAGAACATAGGCCTAGTCTACTCAATCTCTCCTCATGGGGCAATTCCCCTATCCCAGGAATCAGTCTGGTGAACCTTCGTTACACTCCCTCAATGGCAAGTATTATCCTTTGGTAAGGAGACCAAAACTGTACACAATACTCCAGGTGTGGTCTCACCAGGGCGCTATATAAGGGCAGTAAGATGTATTTACTCTTATACTCAAATCTTCTTGTAATAAAGGCCAACATACCATTTGCTTTGTTAATTGCTTGTTAACTTTCAGTGATTTGTGTACAAAGACACCCAGGATCCTCTGAACACCAAGGGCTGGATATTTGTCTTTTCTGTTTTCGGGGCGATAATGGCGGCGGGGCGGGAAGGGAAAGTTAGCGGCCGGGAATAGTTTGCGCTTTAGTATGTAAGTTTGGGCATCTGGGCCCTGCGTCAGGGGGCGCAGCGTGAAGGGAGATGTTATACAACTCTCGTGGTGCAAGGATGGGAAACTCCCGAGCTAAAGAGCCAGGGCGTGAAGGGAAAAACAACCTTAAAAAAGCCCACAAAAACATTCCTCAAACATTGCCCACACCACCACAACACAAATCGCACAAAAAATGTAAACAAAAATCACTCGCACTTTTGCAGTACTTTCCTTCCTCTGTGCCGCCGGTTCAGATTTCCCGGGCGGACGGGTCGGGCAAGAGCTCAAACTTGCGCCGGTGTCGCAACCAGGGGCGTCGTACACCTGCCGCAGATCTTCCCGGCGGTGATGTTCAGCGCTCCCGCAAAACCTGGACCCGAGGATCGCGGCAGGACGCTGGAGATTTCACCGCCGCGAAACCCCGAGCGCAAAGGAGCGGGAAATCCAGACCAATCACTTCCTAATCTCTCTCACTTTTAAAAAAAACTCTGCTTTTTTATTTTTCTTACCAAAGTGGATAACTTCACATTTCTCCACATTATATTTCATTTGCAAAGGGATATAGACAGGCTCAGTGAGTGGGCAAAGATGTGGCAGATGGAGTATAATGTGGGAAAATGTGAGGTTATCCACTTTGGTAGGAAAAATAAAAAAGCAAATTATTATTTAAATGGGGAGAGCTTACAAAATGCTGCGGTACAGAGGGATCTGGGGGTCCTTGTACTTGAAATACAAACAGTTAGTATGCAGATACAGCAAGTAATCAGGAAGGCAAATGGAATGTTGGCCTTTATTGCAAGGGGGATAGAGTATAAAAGCAGAGAAGTCCCGCTACAACTGTACAGGGTATTGGTGAGGCCACACCTGGAGTACTGCGTACAGTTTTGGTCTCTGTATTTAAGGAGGGATATACTTCCATTGGAGGCAGTTTAGGGAAGGTTCACTCAGTTGATTCCTGAGATGAAGAGGTTGTCATATGAAGAAAGGTTGAGCAGGTTGGGCCTACACTCATTGGAGTTTAGAAGAATGGGAGGTGATCTTATTGAAACGTATAAGATTCTGAGGGGGGCTTGACAGGGTAGATGCAGAGAGGATGTTTCCCCTTGTGCGGAATCTAGAACTAGGGGGCATAGTTTCAGAATAAGGGGTCGGCCATTTAAAATGAAAATGAGGAGGAATTTCTTCTCTGAGGGTCGTGAATCTTTGGGATTCTCGACCCCAGAGAGCTGTGGAGGCTGGGTCATTGAATATATTTAAGATGGGGATAGACAGATTTTTGAAAAATAAGGGAGTCAAGGGTTATGGTGAGAGGCCAGCGAAGTGGAGTTGAGGCCAAGATCAGATCAGCCATGATCTTATTGAATGGCGGAGCAGGCTTGAGGGGCCAAATAGCCTACTCCTGCTCCTATTTCTAATCTGGCATGTTCTTGCCCATTCACTAAGCCTGTCTATATCCCCTTGAAGTCTCTGTGCATCCTCCTCACAACTTACATTCTCACTTCGCTTTGTATCATCATCAAACTTGGATATATTACATTTGGTCCCCTCATCCAAATCATTGGTATAGATTGTGAATAGCTGGGGCCCAAGCACCGATCCTTGCAGCACCCCACTAGTTACAGCCTGCCAACATGAAAATGACCCGTTTATTCCAGTCTCTGTTTTCTGTCTGGTTCTGCTACCCTCCAGTACACGCCAGAGCGAATGCCCTATTTCATGGTGGTCAGCTGCATGGTCCACAACTTGGCTACCATGAGGGCGCATCCCTTGCCGCCACGGATTCCGTGACCACCTCAGGAGTAGGAGGAGGAAGAGGTGAAGGAAGGGAGGAGGCAGACAATAATTCCCCGTTCCGGACAGACTGTCAGTGAGCATGTCATCAGACTGCGGTTCCAGTGAATGAAACCCCAGATCCCCGTTGCTCACCATTTCCCCACCTTACCCTCCCTCTGTCACCGAACATCACAGCGTCCCCCGGGGCTCAACGCTGAAATGAGAGCCACCACAAAACAAACATTTCAAACATAATCTGTAAATCTCATCAAATCCAAATCAAAACGTCAACTAATCACACTTGTGCATTCCCTTAGTGCCTTTCTTTTGTGTTCCCTTTATCTAGTCGAATTATTTTCTGCAGTGTTCCCCCAATGTCTGCAGCATGGCTGGGAGAAGGCTGCTGACTCTCAGCGGGGGACACTGCGGATGGCCTTGCAGGACGACCTCGAGCAGCTCTGGGCCTAGGGGGCAGAGGTGGGAGTACAAATTCTGTCACCCTGAGAGAGGACAGCAGGTTCTTGCTCCACAGAGCCACTGCCACTCCCCCAGGGCAGTACCTCAGCAATCCCAGTAATCTGTTGGAGGCCACATTACTGGACTGCTGTGTTACCCTTCTTGCGGCACTGGTTCCAGGTCCTGGTGGCATTGCTCCCACTGCCTTCTGATGTTCTGTCTCGAAGGCCTTGTGGGTAGAGGACGTATCTTCTGTATACCCCCAGGACCAAGGCCTCCAGTGCTGCATCTGAAAATCAAGATGCCCTTTCCCCTGTCGTGCCATTGCTGCAACTCAGCGCTCCAATCTTGGTAATAAGGATGAATTTTGCGTTCTGCCTGCACTACTTTCAACGAGCATGGGCAGATTGTGCATCGTGATCCCTGTGCCCGTTTTCGGACCTAATCCAGTTTTCAGCATCTTAATATTTGCAGAGAGCTCATATAAAATAAATCTGTGCTCCCCCCCCCCTCAGTCTTCCTCCCCCTGCCCTCACCAAGTGTTATTAGACTCGTGTCTCTCGCCAAATTGTTTATAATCACCAGAATGCACCAGTGGGCCAAACCCGTATCCCCCCCCCCCACTCCCGGTTATGCCAAAACCCAGGTTCCCCCTCTACAACGGTCCCAGACCAAAGGATCCCTTGTGCTGCAGTCCCAACAGTGTTTCCCGAGCCCATGACTGTCTGCTTGCAGTTAAATTCCACCCTCCCCGATACTGCTAAGTACCAGATATCTACCCACAGTTGCAATTGTTGCGCATACTCAGCTTTAAAAATGTTAAAGGATAAAAATTAAATGCATAAGTAAAAGAATGTATTATCAAGTAAAGGCTACGCATTTATGATTATTGCAGAATAATCAACAAGTTTATGAAATTTGGTTCCAAAACACTGGTTAAAAATTCCAGTGTTTTTAACAAAAAATGAGTTGATTTATTGTGCAGCATAACATAAGAAATAGGAGCATGATTGGCCATTTGACCCCTCAAGCCTGCTCCGCCATTCAATAAGGTCATGGCTGATCATCGACCTCAACTCCACTTTCCTGCCTGATCCCCATATCCCTTGATTCCCTTAGTGCACAAAAATCTATCGATCACAGTCTTGAATATACTCATCGACTGAGCATCCACAGGGATTTTGGGGTAGCAAATTCCAAAGATTCACAACCCTTGGAGTGAAGACATTTCTCCTCATCTCATAAATGGCCGACCCCTTATCTTGAGACTATGACGCCTAGTTCTGGACTCCTACCAGGGGAAACACAGAAACATCGAAAATAGGTGCAGGAGCAGGCCATTCGGCCCTTCGAGCCTGCACCACCATTCAATATGATCATGGCTGATCATTCAACCTCAGTACCCACCCCAGCCTTCTCTCCATACCCCCTGATCCCTTTAGCCATAAGGACCACATCTAACTCCCTTTTGAATATGTCCAACGAACTGGACTCAACAACTTTCTGTGGCAGAGAATTCCACAGTTTCACAACTCTCTGAGTGAAAAAGTTTCTCCTCATCTCGGTCCTAAATGGCTTACCCCTTATCCTTAGACTGTGTCCCCTGGTTCTGGACTTCCCCAACATCAGGAACATTCTTCCTGCATCTAACCTGTCCAGTCCCATCAAAATTATATACGTTTCTATGAGATCCCCTCTCATTCTTCTAAACTCCAGTGAGTATAAGCCTAGCCGATCCAGTCTTTCCTCATATGTCAGTCCTGCCAGCCCGGGACTCTCAGCATCTACCTTGTCAAGCCCTCTAAGAATTTACTCCGCCTTTTGTTGGAGATGGTTATTGCTTGGTACTTGTGTGGCACAAAATGTAGGGAGCATGATTAAGAAGTTATGATTAAGATGATACAAAAATTGGCTGTGCTGATGATGAAGAAGAAAGCTGTAGACTGCAGGAAGATATCAATGAACTGGTCAGGTGGGCAGAACAGTGTCAAATGGAATTCAATCCAGAGAAGTGTGAGGTAATGCATTTGGCGAGGACTAACAAGGCAAGGGAATACACATTAAATATTACGACACTGAGAAGTGTAGAGGAACCGAGGGACCTTGGAGTGCATGTCCACAAATACCTGAAGGTAGCAGGCCAGGTACATAAGGTGGTTAAGAAGATATACTTCCTTTATTAGTTGAAGCATAAACTATAACAGCAGGGAGGTTATGCTTGAACTAGTTACGCCACAGCTGGAGTACTGCATGCAGTTCTGGTCACCACATTACAGGAAAGATGTGATTGTACTGGAGAGGATACAGAAGAGATTTACGAGGATGTTGCCTGGACTTGAGAATTTTAGCTATGAGGAAAGATTGAATGGGCTGGGTTTGTTTTCTTTGGAACAGAGGCGGCTGAGGGGAGACCTTATTGAGGTGTATAAAATTATGAGTAATGGATGCAAAGGAGATTCTTCACAATTGGTAGGCCTTAAGAGTGACTGTTCTGTGCTCTTGGGTCAGTAATGGAAGTGTAGTGAAAGAGGTTATTAAGCCATTCCGATGTACTGTAGTGAAGTGTGCATGTTCCCCTCTCTTTCAGGTTTTGGCTCACCTGTTGGACATGGTTTTCCACAGTGATGAAAAGGAGAAAGTCATTCCGTTACTTGTTAATATTATATACTACGTGGTGCCCTACCTTCGCAATCACAGGTACTCCAAGCTCTACTTTGTGCGGTTTGCATGGAATGTAATTTGGGTTTTACGATGATCCCATTACATTTAAAATGTGCTATGTGTACGGCCTATTTGCCCAGTGCTGGGCCCTTCTCCTTACGCCATTTTCAGCTTCTGTGTCTCCAGAATTTCCAGTACAATGCTCACAGTTTATGATTGTAGGCGTACATTTATCATCTTTGTAACAAACAGAACACAGACTCTATTCCACTGGACTGACAGTTATCAGTAATTCATTCATGGAATTAAACTTACAATTGCCGTTTTACAGATTGGAAAAATGTCTGGTACAAATTGATTTCTGCGTAGAATTGAACCTGCTCTGGTGTCCAGTTTCTCAAACCCGTTTTGTTTGGGGAGGTGGGTGGATGAGGCCAAGATTTCCATTCTTTAACATTTTGTTCTCCTACCTCCTCATTTGTGCCCACCAGCAGAACAAGCATCCTGTTTGTTACTGTGCAGTCAGCCAATTGGAAAGCTGTGCTGGACTAATCCCTCACTTGTCCTCTGCTCCACACCCATCACACAGCAGATTAGGGTTGGGAGCTCATGGTGTGTCGGTCACAGGCAGGCATGACTAACCCAACTTCCCTTGCTGCAAGTCTGTTGGTGTTGCTGTACTGTCAAGATAACTAAAATAAAGTTAGTTGTGTCTGTGTTAAGCACTTAGCTGAAAGATACCTGTCTATTCCTTATAAAGCTTCCATATAGCAATGGTTGACATTGAGTTTTTGACGCAATGTTGTATTCTATAAAAATCAATTCCGATGTGTGCATATTTTATGTACAGTTTTAATTGGTATGACTCAAATGCAACAATGACCTAATGTTCTTCAGGTAAAATATCCCCCAAAGTTGCCTTTTTATTTTCATACATGTGACTGAGATGTGCAGGGCTGTGTCGCCCACTTGTTCTGTATGTATCGGAATCTGTATAAATTGGACTGGAATCCAACACTTCAGTTTGTTCATTCTGTTAGGGTTTGGAGGCTCCTTGAACTTGAGATGGAGCAAGACATAAGGCTGACGCTTGTCTTTGCTTCGGCGAATTCTACGCTGGAAAGCCTTTCTGTTTTCTGTAGCTCTTTCTCAGTGGGATTTTCCATTTTATTTGATATAAACCATTGCACAGCTTTCCTGCTTGTCCTAAAATTGCTGTGCTTTTCATCTAGTGCCCACAATGCCCCAAGCTACCGAGCATGTGTGCAGTTGGTGAGCAGTCTCAGTGGCTTTCAGTACACGAGGCGGGCTTGGAAAAAAGAAGCCTTTGATCTTTTCATGGACCCCAACTTCTTCCAGATGGATGCATCGTGCGTTAGTCAGTAAGTTGCATGTGCTGGTTGCAGTTTATTTTCAATGTTTCTGGAAGAACCAAAGGGTAGTGAATCCGTGGAATAAGTTGCCATTGAAGCAAGCTTTAGAACCAGGCTCAGGAGAATGCTAGATGTGTTTCTGGAGAGAGGAGAGATTGAGGTATGTGTGGGAGGTATGGGTTTGAGGGTAAAATTTCCAAGGGATGCACTTATTGAACAAGATGCAAGTATGAAAGTTGCATGGTTTTCATGGTTGTATTAAAGTTTTCACACACGAAGTGCTGTTGAGATATCGCTTCAAATGACCACCCTTGTGGAGGAGCTCGTCCTACGCTGGTTGGTTGGGGCCTTGAAAATTGAAAGATGAGCTGTGCAGTTTATTTTCTGGATTATTGCTGCTCTTTGGCAGAGGCACAAATTCACAAGTAGAATTTTCAGGCTATGAAGTGACTTCAATTGATGCTGGTCAAATTTATGGGAAACTGGTATTTTGGGGTAAACCAGGTTAGTAAAAGTGATAGGGGAGCATCACAATCATCATCATAGGCAAGTCCCTCGAAATCGAGGAAGACTTGCTTCCACTCTAAAAGTGAGTTCTCAGGCGACTGGAACAGTCCAATGCAGGAATTACAGTCTCTGTCACAGGTGGGACAGATAGTGGTTGAAGGAAAGGGTGGGTGGGGAGTCTGAGTCGCGGGCCTAGCAACTCCGGGGGGGGTGGGGGAGGGAGGAGAAAGAGAGAGAGTCGTCGGGGGGGAGAGGGGAGAGAGAGAGTCGTCGAGGGGGGAGAGAGAGTTGTCGGGGGGGGGGGAGGGGGAGGGAGAGGGAGAGTCGTGCGGGGGGGGGAGGGAGAGTCATGGGGGGGGGGAGGGGGAGAGAGAGTCGTGGGGGGGGAGGGGGAGAGAGAGTCGTGGGGGGGGAGGGGGAGAGAGAGTCGTGGGGGGGGAGGGGGAGAGAGTCGTGGGGGGGGAGGGGGAGAGAGAGTCGTGGGGGGGGAGGGGGAGAGAGAGTCGTGGGGGGGGGGGAGGGGGAGAGAGAGTCGAGGGGGAGAGAGAGTCGGGGGGGAGGGGGAGGGAGAGAGTCGGGGGGGAGGGGGAGGGAGAGAGTCGTGGGGGGGAGGGGGAGAGAGAGTCGTGGGGGGGAGGGGGAGGGAGAGAGTCGTGGGGGGGAGGGGGAGGGAGAGAGTCGTGGGGGGGAGGGGGAGAGAGAGTCGTGGGGGGGAGAGAGAGTCGTGGGGGGAGGGGGAGAGAGAGTCGGGGGGAGGGGGAGGGAGAGAGTCGTGGGGGGTAGGGGGAGGGAGAGAGTCGTGGGGGGGAGGGGGAGAGAGAGTCGTGGGGGGGAGGGGGAGAGAGAGTCGTGGGGGGGAGGGGGAGAGAGAGTCGTGGGGGGGAAGGGGGAGGGAGAGAGTCGTGGGGGGGAGGGGGAGAGAGAGTCGTGGGGGGGAAGGGGGAGGGAGAGAGTCGTGGGGGGGGAGGGGGCGGGAGAGAGTCGTGGGGGGGAAGGGGGAGGGAGAGAGTCGTGGGGGGGAAGGGGGAGGGAGAGAGTCGTGGGGGGGGAGGGGGAGAGAGAGTCGTGGGGGGGGAGGGGGAGAGAGAGTCGTGGGGGGGGAGGGGGAGAGAGAGTCGTGGGGGGGGAGGGGGAGAGAGAGTCGTGGGGGGGGAGGGGGAGAGAGAGTCGTGGGGGGGGGGAGGGGGAGGGAGAGAGTCGTGGGGGGGGGAGGGGGAGGGAGAGAGTCGTGGGGGGGAGGGGGAGGGAGAGAGTCGTGGGGGGGGAGAGGGGGAGGGAGAGAGTCGTGGGGGGGGGAGGGGGAGGGAGAGAGTCGTGGGGGGGGGAGGGGGAGGGAGAGAGTCGTGGGGGGAGGGGGAGGGAGAGAGTCGTGGAGGGGGAGGGAGAGTCGTGGGGGGTAGGGAGAGAGTGTCGTGGGGGGGAGGGAGAGAGAGATTCGTGGGGGGGAGGAGGGGGAGAGAGAGTCGTGGGGGGAGGAGGGAGAGTCGTGGAGGGGGAGGGAGAGTCGTGCGGGGGGAGGGAGAGAGTGTGTCGTGGGGGGGAGGGAGAGAGAGTGTCGTGGGGGGAGGAGGGGGAGAGAGAGTCGTGGGGGGAGGAGGGGGAGAGAGAGGAGGAGGGGGAGGGAGAGAGTCGTGGGGGGGGAGGGAGAGAGTGTCGTGGGGGGGAGGGAGAGAGAGAGTCGTGGGGGGAGGAGGGGGAGAGAGAGTCGTGGGGGGAGGAGGGGGAGATAGAGTCGTGGGGGGAGGAGGGGGAGAGAGAGTCGTGGGGGGAGGAGGGGGAGAGAGAGTCGTGGGGGGAGGAGGGGGAGAGAGAGTCGTGGGGGGAGGAGGGGGAGAGAGAGTCGTGGGGGGAGGAGGGGGAGAGAGAGTCGTGGGGGGAGGAGGGGGAGAGAGAGTCGTGGGGGGAGGAGGGGGAGAGAGAGTCGTGGGGGGAGGAGGGGGAGAGAGAGTCGTGGGGGGAGGAGGGGGAGAGAGAGTCGTGGGGGGAGGAGGGGGAGGGAGAGTCGTGGGGGGAGTCGTGGGGGGAGGGAGAGTCGTGGGGGGAGTCGTGGGGGGAGGAGGGGGAGGGAGAGTCGTGGGGGGAGGAGGGGGAGGGAGAGAGTCGTGGGGGGAGGAGGGGGAGGGAGAGAGTCGTGGGGGAGAAGGGGGAGGGAGAGTCGTGGGGGGGGAGGGAGAGAGTGTCGTGGGGGGGAGGGAGAGAGAGAGTCGTGGGGGGGAGGGGATGGAGAGAGAGTCGTGGAGGGGGAGCGAGAGAGAGAGAGTCGTGGGAGGGAGGGGAGGGGAGGGTGGGAGGGAGAGAGAGTCGTGGGAGGGAGGGGAGGGAGAGAGAGTCGTGGGAGGGAGAGAGAGTCGTGGGGGGGGAGGGGGAGGGAGAGAGAGTCATGGGGAGGGGGAGGGAGAGAGAGTCGTGGGGAGGGGGAGGGAGAGAGAGTCGTGGGGAGGGGGAGGGCGAGAGAGTCGTGGGGAGGGGGAGGGCGAGAGAGTCGTGGGGGGGGAGGGGGAGGGAGAGAGTCGTGGGGGGGAGGGGGAGGGAGAGAGTCGTGGGGGGGAGGGGGAGGGAGAGAGAGTCGTGGAGGGGGAGGGAGAGAGTCGTGGAGGGGGAGGGAGAGAGTCGTGGAGGGGGAGGGAGAGAGTCGTGGAGGGGGAGGGAGAGAGTCGTGGAGGGGGAGGGAGAGAGTCGTGGAGGGGGAGGGAGAGAGTCGTGGAGGGGGAGGGAGAGAGTCGTGGTGGGAGGGGGGAGAAAGTCGTGGGTGGGGAGGGGGAGAGTCGTGGAGGGGGAGGGAGAGAGTCGTGGAGGGGGAGGGAGAGAGTCGTGGAGGGGGAGGGAGAGAGTCGTGGAGGGGGAGGGAGAGAGTCGTGGAGGGGGAGGGAGAGAGTCGTGGAGGGGGAGGGAGAGAGTCGTGGAGGGGGAGGGAGAGAGTCGTGGTGGGAGGGGGAGAAAGTCGTGGGTGGGGAGGGGGAGAGTCGTGGAGGGGGAGGGAGAGAGTCGTGGGGGGGAGGGGGGAGAGAGTCGTGGGGGGAGGGGGAGAGAGTCGTGGAGGGGGAGGGAGAGAGTCGTGGAGGGGGAGGGAGAGAGTCGTGGAGGGGGAGGGAGAGAGTCGTGGAGGGGGAGGGAGAGAGTCGTGGAGGGGGAGGGAGAGAGTCGTGGGGGGGGAGGGGGAGGGAGAGAGTCGTGGTGGGAGGGGGAGAGAGTCATGGGTGGGGAGGGGAGGGGAGAGAGAGTCGTGGGGGGGAGGGGGGAGGGAGAGAGAGTCGTGGGGGGGGAGGGGGAGAGAGAGTCGTGGGGGGTAGGGGGAGAGGGAGGGAGAGAGAGTCGTGGAGGGGGAGGGAGAGAGTCGTGGAGGGGGAGGGAGAGAGTCGTGGAGGGGGAGGGAGAGAGTCGTGGAGGGGGAGGGAGAGAGTCGTGGTGGGAGGGGGAAGAGAGTCGTGGTGGGAGGGGGAGAGAGTCGTGGTGGGAGGGGGAGAGAGTCGTGGGGGGGGAGGGGGAGGGAGAGAGTCGTGGGGGGGGAGGGGGAGGGAGAGAGTCGTGGGGGGGGAGGGGGAGGGAGAGAGAGTCGTGGGGGGGGGAGGGGGAGAGAGAGTCGTGGGGGGAGGATGGGGAGAGAGAGTCGTGGGGGGTAGGGGGAGAGGGAGGGAGAGAGGGAGGGAGAGAGAGTCGTGGGGGGGGAGGGGGAGGGAGAGAGTCGTGGGGGGGGAGTAGGGGGAGGGAGAGAGTCGTGGGGGGGGAGGGGGGAGAGAGAGTCGTGGGGGGGAGGGGAGGGAGAGAGTCGTGGGGGGGGAGGGGGAGGGAGAGAGTCGTGGGGGGGGAGGGGGAGGGAGAGAGTCGTTGGTGGGGGAGGGGGAGGGAGAGAGTCGTGGGGGGGAGGGAGAGAGAGTCGTCGGGGGGGGAGGGGGAGAGAGAGTCGTGGGGGGGAGGGGAGGGAGAGAGTCGTGGGGGGTAGGGGGAGTCGGGGGGGGGGAGATAGAGAGTCGGGGGGGGAGAGAGAGAGAGAGTCGGGGGGGAGAGAGAGAGAGAGAGAGTCGGGGGGGGAGAGAGAGAGAGAGAGTCGGGGGGGGAGAGAGAGAGAGAGTCGGGGGGGAGAGAGAGAGAGTCGGGGGGGGGAGAGAGAGAGAGTCGGGGGGGGGAGAGAGAGAGAGTCGGGGGGGGGAGAGAGAGAGAGAGTCGGGGGGGGGGAGAGAGAGAGAGAGTCGGGGGGGGGAGAGAGAGAGAGAGTCGGGGGGGGGGGAGAGAGAGAGAGTCGGGGGGGGAGAGAGAGAGAGTCGGGGGGGGAGAGAGAGAGAGTCGGGGGGGGAGAGAGAGAGAGTCGGGGGGGGGGGAGAGAGAGAGAGTCGGGGGGGAGAGAGAGAGTCGGGGGGGAGGTGAGAGAGTCGTGGGGGGGGAGGAATAGAGAGTCGTGGGGGGGAGGAATAGAGAGTCGGGGGGGGGGGGAATAGAGAGTCGGGGGGGGGGGGGAATAGAGAGTCGGGGGGTGGGGGAGAGAGAGTCGGGGTGGGGAGAGAGAGTCGGGGGGGGGGGGAGAGATAGAGAGAGTCGGGGGGGGAGAGAGAGAGAGAGAGTCGGGGGGGGGGAAGAGAGAGTCGGGGTGGGGAGAGAGAGTCGGGGGGGGGGGAATAGAGAGAGGGGCGGGGGGGGAGAGAGAGAGAGTCGGGGGGGGAGAGAGAGAGAGTCGGGGGGGGAGAGAGAGAGAGTCGGGGGGGGGGGAATAGAGAGAGGGGCGGGGGGGGAGAGAGAGAGGGGCGGGGGGGGAGAGAGAGAGAGTCGGGGGGAGAGAGAGAGAGTCGGGGGGAGAGAGAGAGAGTCGGGGTGGGGAGGTGAGAGAGTCGGGGGGGGAGGGGGAGAGAGAGTCGTGGGGGGGAGGGGGAGAGAGAGTCGTGGGGGGGGAGGGGGAGAGAGAGTCGTGGGGGGAGGGGGAGAGAGAGTCGTGGGGGGGGAGGGGGTGAGAGTCGTGGGGGGGGAGGGGTGAGAGTCGTGGGGGGGGAGGGGGTGAGAGTCGTGGGGGGGGGAGGGGGTGAGAGTCGTGGGGGGGGGAGAGAGAGAGAGAGAGTCGGGGGGGGGGGAGAGTCGGGGGGGGAGAGAGAGTCGGGGGGGGGGAGAGAGAGAGTCGGGGGGGGAGAGAGAGGGGGGGGGAGAGAGTCGGGGGGGAGGAGAGAGAGAGAGAGTCGTGGGGGAGGGGGGAGAGAGAGAGAGTCGTGGGGGAGGGGAGAGAGAGAGAGTCGTGGCGGGGAGAGAGGGAGTCGGGGCGGGGCGAGTGAGACTCGGGGGGGGGAGATAGAGAGAGTCGGGGGGGGAGAGAGAGAGTCGGGGGGGGAGAGAGAGAGTCGGGGGGGGGGGGGGAGAGAGAGAGAGTCGGGGGGGGGGGGGGGGGGAGAGAGAGAGAGTCGGGGGGGGGGGGGAGAGAGAGAGAGTCGGGGGGGGGAAGAGAGAGAGAGTCGGGG
>NW_027250728.1:0-94116 GCF_044704955.1 Pristiophorus japonicus | reverse complement strand
GAGAGAGTGTCGGGGTGGGGGGAGGTGGGAGAGAGAGAGAGAGAGAGAGTGGGGGGAGGGGGAGAGAGAGAGTCGGGGGTGGGGAGGTGGGAGAGAGAGGGAGTCGGGGGGTGGGGAGAGAGAGAGTCGTGGGGGGGAGAGAGTCGAGGGGGGGAGAGTCGTGGGGGGGAGGGGGGGTGAGAGTTCGTGGGGGGGGAGGGGGGGGTGAGAGTCGTGGGGGGGGGAGGGGGGGTGAGAGTCGTGGGGGGGGGAGGGGGGGTGAGAGTCGTGGGGGGGAGGTGGGGTGACAGTCGTGGGGGGGAGGGGGAGTGAGAGTCGTGTGGGGGAGGGGGGGGTGAGAGTCGTGGGGGGGAGGGGGGGTGAGAGTGGTGGGGTGGGGGCGAGAGTCGTGGGGAGGGAGGGGGGGTGAGAGTGGTGGGGTGGGGGCGAGAGTCGTGGGGGGGGGGGGAGTCGTGGGGAGGGAGGGGGGGTGAGAGTCGTGGGGGGGGGGAGACTGAGTCGTGGGGGGGGAGGGGGGAGACTGAGTCGTTGGGGGGAAGGGGGGGAGAGTCTTGGGGGGGGGGGGGGGAGGGGGGGAGAGAGTCGGAGGGGGGGAGAGAGTCGGGGGGGGGAGGGGGGGAGAGAGTCGGGGGGGGGAGGGGGGGAGAGAGTCGGGGGGGGGGAGAGAGTCGTGGGGGGGAGGAGAGAGTCGTGGGGGGGAGGTGGGAGAGAGAGAGAGAGAGAGTCGTGGGGGGGAGGGTGGGTGAGAGAGTCGTGTGGGGAGAGGGGGTGAGAGAGTTGTGGGGGGGAGGGGGGGTGAGAGTCGTCGGGGGGGAGGGGGGAGAGAGAGAGGGGTGGGGGCTGAGAGAGTCGGCGGGGAGGAGGGTGTGGAGAGAGAGGAGAGAGTCAACGGGCCTAGCAGATCTGGGGTGGGGTGGGGGCAGGGGGATGTGAGTCGGCGAGGGAATCAGCAGACTCTTGGGTCTCAGCACCACGTGGACAGAATGATTCGGGGCCCAGGAGAGGACGGTGGGCAGAACTTGACCGGGGGCTGGACTTGTCGCCTGTTGGTCAAAAAAGTGCAGTGCAAATAGTTCGTCCTTATAAAGAACACACAAGTGTGACTCATCCTGGATAATGGGAATTAATTTAAAATACAAGAATGTCGAAAGCTCCAGAATGATGGAAAAGAGAGGAGTGTGTGCTCCAAGGGCCCCACTCGGGGTAACCTCACATCCAGGCCTGGTTCTTGTAAACAAACAAGTTCATGTCTCGGAACTCGGGGTTGGTGTGCACAATACAAGTACATTTAAACTCACTTATCAACCTTTAGAAGAAGGAAACTTCAAAGGACTAAGGAGTGAACAAAAAGGGATTCACTGGGAAGTATTGCTGAGACACCATAGTTAATAAAAGGCAGAGCCCTTTATCTAATGTGGAGTACGTGATTTAATTATATGCCTAAGGAAAAGAAGCGCAAGCTAAACAAGCAGGCCCCAATATAGAAAAACCGGACAATTAAATTCGTAATATATGTTGTACAGGGAAAGGAAGGAGAGACCTCTGGGAGAAGGATATATATTTATTAAACGGGCAAAAAGAATATTATCATGAGGTTTATAATCTCACTTCTCTGTGTTGATTAAATGGTGTGTTGCCCTGGCGTGCAGGATCCTCTGTTATCTGTACTTTTAACAGATTTTGTGTTTCAAACTTGCAGTTGGAGAGCCATAATCGATCACCTGATGACCCATGACAAAACAACATTCAGGGATCTCATGAGTAAGTATTGGAATCGATTTACTGACCTTCAGTCCTTTTGACACACCTGTTTGTCTTTGCTTCTCGGTTTTCAGTTAACACATCCTTCCTGTATGTGATGGGAATGTTTCTGTATAAAGCTCTTTCAAGATATGTTCAACAAATGGAAGCAGTGGGAATTAATTACAAATGCATTACTTACCGTGGCAAATACAACTGGTCTAAATGTGCAGGCTTTATTACAATTATTTTTTGAGAAATTAGGACAAACTAAAGTCAGTGAAGTTTGCAGTTGCTAGGTCATTGTAACTCTACTATTTAACGAGAAACTCCAGTTTACTGTACACAAAACATTGATTAAATCATTCATGAAATGATTAAAAGGGACAGAGCCTATAGTTTGTGGGTTTGAGTGACTGAGACCAGCTTGTAATCTCCCTGTGTGTTGTGTCCTGTCCCCTTTTTGCCCAGATCTGTTCGTGGTATCTGTCTCCATTCCCTTATTGCCTGTGTTGCTCAGTCGTTCTTGCTCTCTCTGTCTCTATTGCACTTCCATGGCCTCTCTTTCCCCCCACCCCCAATTCCCAATTTTCCTGGCTGTAGTCAGCCTGAGCTTTTGGTGTCGGCAACTCTGCTGAAGCTGGCTCATCGACAGCAGAAAAGACCCATGGGGTTTGGTGGGAAGAAAGAAGGGTGCTGACTATAATGGTGCCTCAATCTGGTCCAGGAAGCCGGTGGAATAAGGCCATGGAAGGCAGAAGCAATCGCAGAAGTAAAAGAGACCACTGCACCACAATGCGTTAAAGCAGAGTCTGGTGTGAAAGTTGGAACTGGCCTGTGTTAGTACTGTATATAAATTCAAACCTACAGAATCCTCAATTCCCACCTAGCCTACCTTCACCAGCATTGATGTAGTCAGTCAAATATGGAATGATCAAAATGGTCACGTGACTAAGATCGGCAGTTACTACAAAGTGACATTAGTTTCTTAAACTAATATAGATGGAGACCTTTTAAAATTGCCCAATTCCACCAAAAGGTTCCTATATTTTTCTGGTTTGTTAAATCGGTAAGAAAAACAATGTTTACTTTTCAAAGGCCCAAATTCTTTTGCTCCTTGCAAAGAAGGGATAAGAAAGGAAGAAGGGGGCAGAGTGGGATAGCTGTACTAATTTGAGATAACATAATGGCAATAGAAAAAAGGATATCACAAACATTAAGATAGTAGACCACCTAATAGTGGAAGGAAAGGGGAAGAAGAAATACGTACCCAAATCTGTGAAATGAGTAAAAGACATAGAATAATAATCATGGCAGATTTCAACTACCCCAAATAATCTGTTGAGAAGAGGAAGGAAAAGGGGATGGAGAATTTACAGGGTGTTCAGGACTCCTTTCTTGCCCAGTACAGAAGAAGCCCAACAAGAGAGGAATTCCTGCTGGATCTATAATGTGTAATGAGCCAGTGAAGAGAGAAGCATAGTGGAGCATCTAGGCAATAGTGATCACAACATAATAAGGTGCAAGGTAAAGATTGAAAAGGACATAAGTAAAACAAAGACAAAGCCAACCAATTGAGAAAAAAATGATTTTGATGGGATGAAAATGGAACTAGGGAAAATAAACTGGAAAATAAAATTAGCAAATAAAGAATGCAGCAGTGGTAAATATTTAAAATGATGATCAATGGGGTCCAGGAAAAATATATTCCACAAAAATAACAAGAACAAACTAGCCAATGACGAAACACCATGGATGAATAAAGACACAAGATCAAAATTGAAACGAAAGAGAAAGAAATCAAGTACATAAAAAACAAAAGAGTATGACAAATGGGAATATGAAGAGAAAACAAAAAATACTTGCATTTATATAGTGTATTTTACTACTTTGGTAGCAAGACTAAGGAGGCCACTTACTGCTTGGATAATAAGAGTCTAACTGGTGTAGAGGAACAGGGGTATCTGGGGGTACAGATACGCAAATCACTGCAAATAGTGACACAGGTTAACAAGGCCGTAAAAAAAGCAAACCAGGCACTGGGGTTCATTTCTAGAGGGATAGAATTGAAAAGCAGAGAAGTTATGTTACACTTGTATCGAACCATGGTTAGACCACACTTGGAATACTGTGAACAGTTCTGGTCTCCATATTATAAAAAGGATATAGAGGCATTGGAGAAAATGCAAAAAAAAGATTTACAAATATGATACCAGGACTGAGAGCATAGTCTGAGGGGTCTCTTTTCTCGAGAAAAGAGAAGGCTGAGGACTGACCTGATAGAGGCCTTTAAAATTATGAAGTGGATTGATAGGGTAGGCATAGAGAACATAAGGACATAAGAAATAGGAACAAGAGTAGGACATACAGCCCCTCGAGCCTGCTCTGCCATTCAATAAGATCATGGCTGATCTGATCATGGAGTCAGCTCCACTTCCCTGCCCGCTCCATTTCCCTGCCCAC
The DNA here is from genome assembly GCF_044704955.1 of Pristiophorus japonicus. NCBI lineage: Eukaryota > Metazoa > Chordata > Chondrichthyes > Pristiophoridae > Pristiophorus > Pristiophorus japonicus. The sequence goes on along the minus strand of NW_027250728.1, from coordinate 89,913 downwards.
TCCCCATAACCCCTTATCCCCTTATCGTTTAAGAAACTGTCTATTTCTGTCTTAAATTTATTCAATGTCCCAGCTTCCACAGCTCTCTGAGACAGCAAATTCCACAGATTTACAACCCTCAGAGAAGAAATTTCTCCTCATCTCTGTTTTAAATGGGTGGCCCCTTATTCTAAGATCATGCCCTCTAGTTCTAGTCTCCCCCATCGGTGGAAACATCCTCTCTGCATCAACCTTGTCAAACCCCCTCATAATCTTATACGTTTCGATAAGATCACCTCTCATTCTGAATTCCAATGAGTAGAGCCCAACCTACTCAACCTTTCCTTATAAGTCAACCCCCTCAACCCCTCATCCCCAGAATCAACCTAGTGAACCTTCTCTGAACTGCCTTCAAAGCAAGTATATCCTTTCGTAAATATGGAAACCAAAACTGCACGCAGTATTCCAGATGTGGCCTCACCAATACCTTATATATTGGTAGCAAGAGTTCCCTGCTTTTATACTCCATCCCTTTTGCAATAAAGGCCAAGATACCATTGGCCTTCCTGATCACTTGCTGTACGTGCATACTATCCTTTTGTGTTTCATGCACAAGTGCCCCCAGGGTCCCGTTGTACTGCAGCACTTTGTAATCTTTCTCCATTTAAATAATAACTTGCTCTTTGATTTTTTTCTGTCAAAGTGCATGACCTCACATTTTCCAACATTATACTCCATCTGCCAAATTTTTGCCCACTTACTTAGTCTGTGTTTGGGTGTTTGGGGGTGTTTCGGACTTCTCTAAATTTACCGTTTTCTGTTTTTCCATATTTACTCCCAATTTTTTATGTTAAAAGTGGAAATTGAAAAGAATGCAGGTTTTTAAACCAGCAATAAAACCTGACTTTAAAGGTCATAGAGAAATCGAAGAAAGGTTGACCTCCTAATGAAACAGGAACTGACTTTCCGGCACATTGCTGCTGATAAGCATCAGCCCAAGCATCAGGAACAGAGTAGGTGTTAGCCAAGTGCACCATAAGCTGATGGAATAAAAACAGGAAATGCTGGAAATACTCAGCAGGCCAGACAGCATCTGTGGAGAGAGAAACAGAGTTAACGTTTCAGGTCTGCGACCCTTCGTCGGAACTGGGAGACTGATGAAAATTAATGGCATTTAGCTTGTTTGAGTTTGTGAAATATACAGTTTAATAGCTGTGAGACTTGAGTAAATGTCTGAGTAAAATGTAGTGCAGGGACCTGGAGTGTATCCGAGGCATTGCCCTCCCCTCTCCTGACCTGACTGACTGACTGGTTTTCACTCCCACAGCTCGGGTTGCTGTGGCACAAAGCAGCTCACTCAATCTGTTCGCCAGTCGCGAGGCGGAACTGGAACAGCGGGCAATGCTCCTAAAGAGACTGGCCTTTGCTATTTTTAGCAGTGAAGTGGATCAGTACCAGAAGTATCTGCCAGACATACAAGGTTGGTAACACCATTCAAGTATATCTCAGAATCTCTACGTGGGAGTAGTTACAATAGTTGTCACCCTAGTAAAGTTCAAACAGTTTATAAATATCATTAAACCCTGTGTACAACATACCTTGTTATCACAAGTCCCCACTCATTGGCTTCGATTTCGCCTACCGGGTCCCGACCGGCCGGAGTCTGTTAATAACAGATGACAAAAATGATCTGTCAATGGTGAAAGAGATTGCTTCAAGGAGGTGGCAGTGGATAGAGAGTTTACTCCAAACACTTCCAACCTGCATAAAACTCAGATGTGTCTTCCAAATCCTGAGGGCTCCAGCTTCTGACATTGGAACGTGAATAGCTGTGAAATTGTAGCTTTTATACCACTTCTGCAGCTGTCAACTATTCAGGAGAATAGACACTGATCATCTGTCATCTCAACCTCACCTGCCATCTATTTCATCAGCATCGGTGCCCTTGAAAAAAATCTCACCTGGGTCTTCAGAATCCCACCACGATCAGCCCCAACACCAGCAGCACCAGGCACACCAGCAACACCAACCTTCTCCGCAATCACCTGATGCTGCACAGGGCATCAGCACCCAACCACATTGCTGCCCGGGAGGCCAGGGATGGCCTCACCATGGCCAGATTTACTTCACTTGATGCTGTACACCCTGGCTGCCACATGATACGCCAGGTTGGCACCACCCCACACCAGCAATATAAAGCACCCCTGCAATGCCCAAGCCATTCCTTTTACACATCACCATCTTGAATTCCCTCTTTGATTTATTAGTGATTATTGTATTTATTGCCCCTAGTTTTGGTCTCGCCCACAAGTGGAAACATCGTCTCTAAGGCTACTCTAGCAAACCATTTCATAATCTTGAAGACCTCTATCAGGTCACCTCTCAGCCTTTTCTTTTCTGCAGAAAAGAGACCCAGCCTGGGATGTTCAATCTTTCCTAATGGGAATAATCTCTCAGTTCTGGCATCATTCTTGTAAATATTTCTGCACCTTCTCCAGTGCCTCGATATTTTTATAATATGGAGTGTGGTCTAACCAAGGTGCTATACAAGTTTAACATGACTTCTCTGCTTTTCAATTCTCTCTCTAGAAATGGATCCCAGTGCTCGGTATGCTTTTTAATGGACTATCAACCTCCGTCGCTACTTCTAGTGATTGTGTATCTGTGGCCCCAGATCCCTCTGTTCCTCTACCTCAGACACTTATTTTCCAAGGTGTATGTAGTCTCCTTATCCTTGCTACCAAGATGTATTACTTCACACTTATCTATGTTGAAGTTCATTTGCCAATTACATGCCCATTCTGTTTATTGATATATTTATTCCTGTATTATGTCACAGTCCTCTATATTAACTATACCCCCCAATTGGTGTCATCCATAAATTTTGAAATTGTGCTTCCAATTCCCAAGTCCAAATCGTTTATGTAAATGATGAACAGCGGTCCCAGCACCGATCCTTATGGAACTCCACTTCCCACCTTTTGCCAATCCAAGCAACTATCTTTAACCCCTACTTTCTGTTTCCTGTTCTGTAGCCAGCTTGCTATCCGTTCACCTACTTGTCTCCTGACTCCACATGTTCTGATCTTGGTTATGGATCTACATTGCACTACTGCATTACTCTTATCTACCCTTTCTGTCACTTCAAAGAATTCAAATGAGGTTGCTCAAGCATGTCCTTCCCTTTTAGAATCCACTTTATTATATTTTCAGTTTCTAGATGTTTTTCTATAACATTTTGATTAAGGATTCCATTATCTTTCCTACCACTGACGTTAAGCTAATTGGTCTATAATTCCTTGGGCTAGTCCTATCCCCCTTTTTTTATATAGGAATCACATTAGCTGTCTGCCAGTCCTCTTGTATTTTTCTAATTAATTTTTATATATGTGTAATAATGCCTCTGCTATTTCTTCCCTAGCTTCTTTTAATATGTGTGGATGTAATCCAGCTGAACCAAGGGTTTATTCTAAATTTGATTTAGTTTATTCATTATTTCCCCTTTTTCTATCTTAAATGTCTTTATATCCTTTTTGATCTCTTCTAATGTCTTAGCCACCATTTTAGTTTCTCTGGTAAATGTCGAGGCACAGTAATGAACTTCTGCCATTTTGCTGTCATTACCCAAGGTTTATCTTGTGGTCTTAGTGGTCCTATCCCTAGCTTGGTTTTTCTTTTGTTATTTATGTGTCTATAGAATATAATTATCCGTAATAATTTAATTTTGTAATTTCTCTTTATCTTCCTAATTGTTTTTTTGACTTGCCTAACCTTTTTGTATTCCCTTTTGTCAATCGCTCCTTTGTTGTCAAATTATTTAGTGTGTATCTTTTACTTTAATTTCAGTTTTGCTCTTATTTCTTTCTTCACCATGGTGTGTCATTACTGGCTCTTTTTTTCTTGTTTTTTAGTAGGCTATATTTCTCCCGGACTCTTGTCCACCATTTTAAATGTTTCCTATTGCTGTTCTGTTTCTTTGTCGGTAAATTTTTTCAGTTTATTTTCCCTAATTCTATTCTCATCCTCTCAAAATCAGCTTTTTTCCCAATTTATTACATTGGTCTTCGTCTTGCTTATGTCCTTCTCAATCTTTACCTTGCACTTTTATTATGTTGTGATTGCTATTGCCTAGATGTTCCCCCTGCACTTTACTGACTAGTTCTGGTTTATTTCCCATTACTAGATCCAGCAGTGCTCCCCCTCTTGTTGGGCTTTTCACATACTGGGTAAGAAAGGAGTCCTGCACACAGTGTAAAAACTCCATTCCTTGTCCCTTTTGCTACCTCTTCTTGCCAGTGTATTTGGGGGTAGTTCAAATCTCCCACGATGATTATTCTATGTTCTTCACTCATTTCATACATTTACTTACAGATTTCTTCCTCCGCCTCCTATCCACCATTAGGTGGTCTGCAGTATAGCCCTGTTAGCATCATTTATCTCTTATCTTTTATTTCAATCCATATGGATTCTGTTTCTAACCTTGTTAGATATGTCCCTTTTTTACTGCCATTATGTTATCTTCAATTATTACAGTTACCCCACCTCCTTCTTCCTTGCCTATCCTTTCCGATTGTTTAACCTGCAGTATTTAGTTGCTAGTCTTGTTCTTTATGTCGCCATGTTTCAGTTATTCCTACTCCATCTGGTTCCTCCCTATGGATTATTGCCTTCAGTTCCCCCATTTTATTTTGGAGGCTGTGTACATTGCTGTACAGGCAGTTTAATTCTTTCATAGTCATTCCTCTTACTTCATTTTTAAGAGTCTTTTTATACATCTGTTATATAACTGTGTTTGTTCCCGACTGTTTATGTTACCCTTGTTCCTTACCTCGTTCCTGACCATTATACTCATCTGCTAATGCTTTGATCTTCAGACTTGGATAATTCTCACCAGATCCCTCTCCACTTCTTACTAGTTTTATTATCCGTTCGGCCTGACACGGGTCCCACTCCGGCTCAGGTGGAGCCCATCGCAGCAGGACAGCTCCTTCCTGTCTCACTGCTTGCCAGTGTCACAGGAACACCCCCTCCCCCCCCCTCCAATATCACTCTCAACCACGCATTCACCTTCCTGATCTGTTTGTCTCCGTGTATTAGCACGTGTCTCTCGTGATCACCACACATGAGGTCCTGTTTTTTAAATTTTGTTCCTAACTTATGATATTCCCTTAGCAAGACCTCCTCCCTTTTTTCCCTATGTCATTGATCCAAGCATAGGCCACGACAACTGGATCTTCCCCACTCCCTTTTCAAGTTCCTCTCCAGTTGCTGGGAGATATCCTTTACCTTGGCACCAGGTAGGCAACACAACCTTCTGGACTCTCAGCTAAGAACATAAGAAATAGGAGCAGGAGTCTGCCATTTGGCCCCTCGCGCCTGCTCCGCCATTCAATAAGATCATGGCCGATCTATATCTTGGCCTCACGTCCACTTCCTTGCCCGCTCCCCATAACCCTTGACTCCCTTATCGTTCAAAAATCTGTCTATCTCCATCTTAAATATATTCAATGACCCACCCTCCACAGCTCTCTGGGGCAGAGAATTCCAAAGATTCATGACCCTCTGAGAGAAGAAATTCCTCCCCATTTCCGTTTTAAATGGGTGGCCCTTTATTCTGAAATTATGCCCCCTAGTTCTAAATTCCCCCACCATTGGAAACATCCTCTCTGCATCCACCCTGTCAAGCCCCCTCATAATCTTGTATGTTTCAATAAGATCACCTCTCATTCTTCTAAACTCTATTGAGTATAGGCCCAATCTGCTCAACCTTCCTTCATAAGACAATCCCTTCATCTCAGGAATCAACCTAGTGAACTTTCTCTGAACTGCTTCCAATGCAAGTATATCCCTCCTGAAATAAGGAGACCAAAACTGCAAGCAGTACTCCAGGGTGTGGTCTCACCAATGCCCTGTACAGTTGTAGCAGGACTTCCCTACTTTTATACTCCATCCCCCTAACAATAAAGGCCAACATTCCATTTGCCTTCCTGTACTTGCTGTACCTGCATGCTAGCATTTTGTGTTTCACGTACAAAGATCCCCAGGTCCCTCTCTACAGCAGCGTTTTGTAAGCTCCATTTAAATAATTTGCTTCTTTATTTTTCCTACCAAAGTGGATAACCTCACATTTTCCCACATTATACTCCATCTGCCACAATTTTGCTCACTCTCTTAGCCTGTCTATATCCCTTTGCGGATTTCTTGCGTCCTCCTCGCAATTTGCTTTCCCACATATCTTTATATCATCAGCAAACTTGGCTACATTACACTCGGTCCCTTCATCCAAGTCATTAATATAGATTGTAAATAGTTGAGGCCCCAGCACTGATCCCTATGGCACGCCACGAGTTACAGTTTGCCAATCGGTTGCGACTGCAGAGGACACTATCCATTGCCCTAATTATCGAATCCCCTATGACTACAATCTTTAAATTCTCTTCACGTCTCCCACCCCTCTCTGCTCTTTGCTGCTCCATCTGCACTTCTGTGATACACAAAAAAAAAACTATCCTATGAGCACAGGTAACTCTCAACCCTGTGTTTTGTTGCAAATTAGCAGATGAGACCACTGGAATATAAAGCAGAATAATCCAGTCCTCAGTGCTGCACCATAATCTCAGTCAGTGACCTCCTGGGCCGAACACAGTTAGTAGCAAGTCAACCACATATTAAAAAAAATCACTGCACACTTTTGGCATGCAGGTACAGCAGGCGGTGATGAAGGTAAAAGGCATGTTGGCCTTCAAAGCGAGAGGATTTGAGTGTAGGAGCAGGGAGGTCTTACTGCAGTTGTACAGGGCCTTGGTGAGGCCACACTTTGAATATTTTGTACAGTTTGGTCTCCTAATCTGAGGAAGGACATTCTTGCTATTGAGGGAGTGCAGCGAAGGTTCAGCAGACTGATTCCCGGGATGGCAGGACTGACACATGAAGAAAGACTGGATCAACTAGGCTTATATTGACTGGAATTTAGAAGAATGAGAGGGAATCTCATTGAAACATGTAAAGTTCTGACTGTATTGGACAGGTTAGATGCAGGAAGAATGTTCCCGATGTTGAGGAAGTCCAGAACCAGGGATCACAGTCTAAGGATAAGGGGTAAGCCATTTAGGACCGAAATGAGGAGAAACTTCTTCACTCAGAGAATTGTGAACCTGTGGAATTCACTACCACAGAAAGTTGTTGAGATCAGTTCGTTAGATATATTCAAAAGGGAGATAGATGTGGCCCTAACGGCTAACAGAATCAAGGGGTATGGAGAGAAAGCAGGAATGGGGTACTGAAGTTGCGTGATCAGCCATGATCATATTGAATGGTGGTGCAGACTCGAAGGGCCGAATGGCCTACTCCTGCACCTATTTTCTATGTTTCTATGGCGAGGTGTTCCACATAAGCAGGGTCCACAGTATTGGATTATTGCCTTAGAAGCCACTCTGGGTTACCTGGTTATTTAAATACATGCTGTGAAGTAGGTTTTACTTAATGTGGACCCATCTTTGTACCAGCAGTGGTTGTGGGTGGTGACTCTACTGTGCAAAGCTATTCTTACTGAAAGGTTTTGTGGGTTACACCATCACAGCAAGGTGACATGGAGTTGATCTGAAGTCTCACAGTTGATTTATAATCAGATCATTGTACAGTATTAGTGAACAAACTGATGTGATTTAGATAGTTATTTAGAGTAATTGCAGGCAACTTGCTGTATTTTGTACCTAAAGGAATGCTCCTGTGGATTATCCAGAGTCCGTGTATGTAAATAAGTTTAGAAGGACCTTTGACAGTAAATGTCGGGGTTTTACGGGGTTTGCGATTGATGTTTGTATTTTGCCCTTTTCCAGAACGCCTGGTGGAAAGTCTGCGTCTCCCACAAGTTCCCACACTCCATGCCCAGGTCTTTCTTTTTTTCCGGGTGTTGCTATTACGGATGTCTCCGCGCCATCTCACCTCACTGTGGCCCACGATGATCACAGAACTGGTAAGCTGGCCAAAAGTCACCCCTGTAAATGTATAGGGTTGTACCTGGATGGTTCTTCATTGTTCAGTTTACACATTAATCATGTCAAAATGCAAATTCAAGTGAATCCAACATCTTGGCAAATAAATAATATGTTCTGCGTTCCTAGACTGAACCCAGGTACTGCTCAGTCCTTATTCTGGAGTTGGGAGTTATTCAGAGGGACAAGAGAAGGTTTGACACTCAAATCCCACAAGATTAAAAGGTGGGATATATTTGCATTGGAGGCAGTTCAGAGAAGGTTCACTCGGTTGATTCCGAAGATGAAGGGGTTGACTTATGAGGAAAGGTTGAGCAGGTTGGGTCTATACTCTTTGGAGTTCAGAATCTGAGAGGTGATCTTATTGAAATGTATAATATTATGAGAGAGTTCGACAAGGTAGATGCAGAGAGGATGTTTCCCCTCGTGGGGGAATCTAGAACTAGGGAACATAGTCTTCGAATAAGGGGTCGCCCATTTAAAACTGAGATGAGGAGGAATTTCTTCTTTTCAGAGGGTCGTGAATCTTTGGAATTCTCTGCCCCAGAGATCTGTGGAGACTGGGCCATTGAATATATTTAAGGTGGAGATAGACAGATTTTTGAGCGGTAAGGGAGTAAAGGGTTTTGGGAAGTGGAACTGATCCACGATCAGATCAGCTATGATCTTATTGAATGGAGGAGCAGGCTCGAGGGGCCAAATGATCTAATATTCTTATGTAAAATGATCATTTCTGCCTAATCACTACCATAAGCGGATTGATTATTCCTTGGCCATTTTCTCCCACCTGCCTTGAGAGTTACAGAAGAACGTGAGGAAAATCTAAAAGGGCTTAAAGGAGGTTTTTAGTCATTGATCATCCATATGCTGTAGCTTAAGTTGTTGGATCGGAGACGTCCCTTTAAGAATTTGTACTTGTGGCAAACCTCATAAGAGCTACGTAATCTCCCCCTTCCTTATGAACGTCATATTGTGGTGAAGACTTATTGCATCTGTCGATGTCTCTGCTCTTACTGCACTTCAAAAAAAAATTAATTCCTGGGATGTGGGCGTCGCTGGCAAGGCCAGCATTTATTGTCCATCCCGAATTGCCCTTCATGAACCGCTGCAGTCCGTGTGGTGAAGGTTCTCCAACAGTGATGTTAGGGAGGGAGTTCCAGGATTTTGACCCAGCGACGATGAAGGAACGGCCGATACATTTCCAAGTCAGGATGATACTTAACTTGCAGGTGGTGGTGTTCCCATGCGCCTGCTGCCCTTGTCCTTCTGGCTGGTAGAGATTGCGGGTTTGGAAGAAGGGTCTTAGTCTCATCATCTTCCTCAGTTCTTTTTCTCTCATTGAAGAGGGAAAGCGGTTGTGTTTCGTGGAAGAGAGCGGAGTTTTATTTAACAGCTTATAAGTGATTACATTCTTCATCTTCTGCCTCTCTTTGCATTCCCGAAAGGTGCAAGTATTTTTACTGATTGAGCAGGAACTTTCAGCAGATGAAGACATTTCAAGGTAAGGGGTTCCATTAGACGATCGTTGTGATGTAATACCTCTGCAATACCCCAAAGCCAAGTTCCTGATCAATACTGTGGGGATAGAGGGGAAACATAGAATACATGGCTGGATTGTTCTCAGTCATCTGAACCTGGTTCCTCATGGGCTTGGGCACCTAACACAAAGCTGGCACTAGAAATTTACAGCATGGTAGGCCCATCCTGGCCTCGCTGGCCAACAAAGAGCCATCCAACTTTCCAGCTCTTGGTCTGCAGCCCTGTAGGTTACGGCACTTCAAGTGCACATCCAAGTATTTTTTAAATGTGAGGGTTTCTGCCTCTACCACCCTTTCAGGCAGTGAGTTCCAGACCCCCACCACTGTCTGGGTGAAGAAATTTCCCTTCATATCTCCTCTATACGTCCCCCCAATTACTTTAAATCTATACCTCCTGGTTGTTGACCCCTCTGCCAAGGGAAACAGGTCCTTCCTATCCACTCTATCCAGTCCCCTCAAAAAATTTTATACACCTCAATCAGGTCTCTCCTCAGCCTCTTCTGTTCCAAAGAAAATAAACCCAGCCTATCCAATCTTTCCTCAGCCACAATTCTCCAGTCCGGGCAACATTCTTGTAAATCTCCTCTCTGCCCTCTCCAGTGCAATCACATCTTTCCTGTAATGCGGTGACCAGAACTGCACACAGTATTCCAGCTGTGGCCTAACCAGTGTTTTCTTCAGTTCAAGCATAACATCCTTGCTCTTGTATTCCATGCCTCGACTAATAAAGGCAAGTATTCCATATGTCTTCTTAACAATATTATCTACCTGGCCTGCTACATTCAGGGATCTATGGACCTGCACTCCAAGGTCCCTTTGTTCCTGTACACTTCAGTGCCGTACCACAAGTTGGCACTAGATTGACAATCTCCTCAAACTACGAGGTGGAAGGAATTGGGAGAGGGTGTGCCTTTAAGGTTCGAGTTACAGCTGCGGGTGAGCACAGCAGATGGAAGCTTTACTCTTTGCCTGGTGATGCTGTACTGACCTAGGACTGCTTCGTGCTGACACGAGGTGTTAAAAGTAGAAAGGTTCCATTCTCCAGTGCTGACATAGAAACATAGAAAATAGATGCAGGAGTAGGCCATTTGGCCCTTCGATGCCTGCACCACCATTCAAAATGATCATGGCGGATCATTCACCTCAGTACCCCATTCTTGCTTTCTCTCCATACCCCTTGATCCCTTTAACCGTAAGGGCCATATCTAAATCCCTCTTGAATATATCCAATTAATTGGCAACAACAACTCTCTGCAGTAGAAAATTCCACAGGTTAACAACTCTCTGAGTGAAGAAGTTTCTTCTCATCTCAGTCCTAAATGGTTTACCCCTTATCCTTCGACTGACCCCTGGTTCTGGACTTCCCCAACATCGGGAACATTCTTCCTGCATCTAACCTGTCTAGTCCCGTCAGAATTTTATATGTTTCTATGAAATCCCCTCTCATTCTTCTAAACTCCAGTGAATACAGGCCCAGTCGATCCAGTCTCTCCTCATATGTTAGTCTTGCCATCCCAGGAATCAGTCTGGTGAACCTTCGCTGCACTCCCTCAATAGCAAGAACATCCTTCCTCAGATTAGGAGACCAAAACTGAACACAATATTCCAGGTGAGGCCTCACCAAGGCTCTGTATAACTGCAGCAAGACCTCCCTGCTCCTATACTCAAATCCCCTAGCTATGAAGGCCAACATGCCATTTGCCGCCTTCATCGCTTGCTGTACCTGCATGCCAACTTTCAATGACTGATGTAACATGACACCCAGGTCTCGTTGCACCTCCCCTTTTCCTAATCTGCCGCCATTCAGATAATATTCTGCCTTCATGTTTTTGCCACCAAAGTGGATAACCTCACATTTATCCACATTATACTGCATCTGCCATGCATTTGTCCACTCACCTAATCTGTCCAAGTCACCCTGCAGCCTCTTAGCATCCACCTCACAGCTCACACCGCCACCCAGCTTGGTGTCATCTGCAAACTTGGAGATATTACACTCAATTCCTTCACCTAAATCATTGATGTATATTGTAAATAGCTGGGGTCCCAGCACTGAGCCCTGCGGCACCACACTAGTCACTGCCTGCCATTCTAAAAAGGACCCATTTATCCCAACTCTCTGCTTCCTGTCTGCCAACCAGTTCTCCATCCACATCAATACATTACCCCCAATACCATGTGCTTTAATTTTGCATACCAATCTCTTGTGTGGGACCTTTTGAAAGTCCAAATACACCACATCCACTGGTTCTCCCTTGTCCACTCTACTAGTTACACCCTCAAAAAAAATTCTAGATGATTTGTCAAGCATGATTTTCCTTTCATAAATCCATGCTGACTTGGACCGATCCTGTCACTGCTTTCCAAATGTGCTGCTATTTTATCTTTAATAATTGATTCTAACATTTTCCCCACTACTGATGTCAGGCTGACCGGTCTATAATTACCCGTTTTCTCTCTCCCTTTTTTAAAAAGTGGTGTTACATTAGCTACCCTCCAGTCCATAGGAACTTATCCAGGGTTGATAGACTGTTGGAAAATGATGACTAATGCATCCACTATTTCTATGGCCACTTCCTTAAGTACTCTGGGATGCAGACTATCAGGCCCTGGGGATTTATCGGCCTTCAATCCCATCAATTTCCCTAACACAATTTCCTGACTAATAAGGATTTCCTTCAGTTCCTCCTTCTCCCTTAACCCTCGGTCCCCTAGTATTTCCGGAAGGTTATTTGTGTCTTTCTTCATGAAGACAGAACCAAAGTATTTGTTCAGTTGGTCTGCCATTTCTTGTTTGATGCTGTCCCCAACCTCACTACTACTGTTTGGTGGTCTGTACACAACTCCCACTCGCGTTTTCTGTCCTTTGGTATTCCTCAGCTCAACTGGCCCAAAAAACTCTTTTAAAATGTAGCACTGAATGTGTATGTCAGCACATTCTCAAAGTAAGGGCCTTTTTCTCGGAACTTTTACTTGCAGATAAAGTTGCAAAATACAGAGTAAATATTTACCATTATTAACACACTTATCCATTTCAGAACTGCTGGTCCATCAGTGTCTGGCCTGGAAACCACCTACATGGGAGGCAATGGGTTCTCCACATCCTACAACAATCAACGTTGGCTTGGACTCTACCTATCTGCTTGCAAATTCCTGGATCTGGCTCTGACCTTGCCCTCGGAAAACCTTCCCCAGTTTCAGATGTAAGTGAAGGGAGATGTGCTGTTTCCTATCGAGCATAGAGTGGAGTTTGAACTTGCTACCATTATTATTATGCCTGTTTCTTAGTAATGTTTTCCTGGGGAAGGGGAGTGGAGAGAAACACGTTTAAAGGATTTGTATGCAAGACACCTTTCTTTAATCTTTAATCAATGCATTTGCAGACGAGTGTTCTATGTATATGGGAAGTATTATTCTGGGGTGGGGCAAGGCCTTGAGTCCACCCTCCACACTCGACAGCCTGGCTATGGGTAACCCTTTGGGTGTCCCATCAGTATATGGACATTCTGTTCGTGCACCACTGCATCAAAGCAGTTTCTCTATTTAAAGCAACGTCCCTCCTAATGTGAACCCTTTAAGAGTGTAATTTGTTGCACTGCTAACCTGGACTCCAACCTCCAGTATTGTATGGGACTCATCTTTGGCTCATTGTGTCATTTTTCGTAGATTTTCCAGCATAGAAGGTTCTTAGACATATTTCAGTTTGCAATAGAATAAAAACTATTACTTTCTCAAGACATTCATTGTGAAAAGGGTAAACCTAACAAGAAAATTACATTGAGTGCAAGTCCGACATCGTTATGGCAATTATCTGTAGACCACCAACTGGATAGAATTTGTGACTTCACTCAACAAATTGTTGATGGGAGCTGCCAGTATTCTCGTTGGGTACGAGTCATGTTGTATGTGTGTATTTGAAACCCTGGATAACCTGCAAAGCATGAATGTATTGTGTAATCAGTCATGTAACAGAAGAAAAATTAAACTGTGTCTAATGTTTTGATGTAAATTCAAGTTAATTCTCAAGACTTTCTTACTGATGTATAGACTATTTAAAGAGTGCACTAATTGAAATATCACCCTAGCCGAGCAGAATGATGGTGGCGGTACTGTTTCCAAGGTCTGGCTGTTGGTGACACTACTGGCAATGTTCGTGTTGCTGATATTCAGTGCTTTTTGTGCTTTGGCATCTGGGTGCTTTAGAAAGATGTTGAAAGCAATGTATTTCTTGAGTGACAATGAGCTGTAATTCACTCTGTGTGTTTAGGTATCGTTGGGCTTTCATTCCAGAAGTGTCTGATGATTCGGGGCTGGAGGTTCGCAGGCAGGGAACACATCAACGGGAATTCAAACCGTACGTGGTGCGATTGGCCAAGCTGCTGAGGAAAAGAGCAAAGGTATTTTCTTCCCTCCCTCTCCAAATTCTCTCCTTTCTCCACCTCTCCCGGGTCGGTTCGATAGGCACCCTCCAGTAGGTTAGACAAGCGGCCATTATTGAGACGTAACCCTTGATTGTAACTGTCAGCAGGCTAGCCAACTACAGGTGGAATCATATCTGAACCTCATCCAAATTCAAGGCATGATACACTGAGTTAGCTAATAAATACACAGCTAGCGAATAAATATACAGCTAGCTAATAAATACACTGAGCGAGCTAATAAAAACACCGAGCTAGCTAATAAAAACACCGAGCTAGCTAATAAATACACAGCTAGCTAATAAATACACTGAATTAGCTAATAAATGCACTGAGCTAGTTAATAAATGCACTGAGCTAGTTAATAAATGCACTGAGCTAGCTAATAAATACACAGCTAGCGAATAAATACACAGCTAACTAATAAATACACTGAGCTAGCTAATAAATACACTGAGCTAGCTAATAAATGCACTGAGCTAAGTAACAAATACACAGCTAGCTAATACATGCACTGAGCTAAGTAATAAATACACAGCGAGCAAATAAATACACTGAGCTAAGTAATAAATACACAGCTAACTAATAAATAAGCTGAGCGAACGAATATATACACAGCTAGCTAATAATTACACAGCTAACTAATAAATACACAGCTAACTAATAAATACACAGCTAACTAATAAATACACTGAGCTAACTAATAAATACAGAGCTAGCTAATAAATACACTGAGCTACCGAATAAATACACAGCTAGCTAATAAATACACGGAGCTAACTAATAAATACACTGAGCTAACGAATATATACACAGCTAGCTAATAAATGCACAGCTAGCTAATAAATACACTGAGCTAGGTAATAAAGAGAGACAGACAATGGTGACAGATTAGGAAAAGGGGGAGGTGCAACGAGACCTGGGGTGTCATGGTACATCAGTCATTGAAGGTTGGCATGCAGGTACAGCAGTCAGTTAAGAAAGCAAATGGCATGTTGGCCTTCATAGCGAGGGGATTTAAGTACAGGGACAGGGAGGTGTTGCTACAGTTGTACAGGGCCTTGGTGAGGCCACACCTGGAGTATTGTGTACAGTTTCGGTCTCCTAACTTGAGGAAGGACATTCTTGCTATTGAGGGAGTGCAGCGAAGGTTCACCAGACTGATTCCCGGGATGGCGGGACTGACATATCAAGAAAGACTGGATCAACTGGGCTTGTATTCACTGGAGTTCAGAAGAATGAGAGGGGATCTCATAGAACTGTTTAAAATTCTGACGGGTTAGATGCAGGAAGAATGTTCCCAATGTTGGTGAAGTCCAGAACCAGGGGTCACAGTCTAAGGATAAGGGGGAAGCCATTTAGGACCGAGATGAGGAGAAACTTCTTCACCCAGAGCCTGGTGAACCTGTGGCATTCTCTAACACAGAAAGTTGTTGAGGCCAATTCACTAAGTATATTCAAAAAGGAGTTAGATGTAGTCCTGACTACTAGGGGGATCAAGGGGTATGGCGAGAAAGCAGGAATGGAGTACTGAAGTTGCATGTTCAGCCATGAACTCATTGAATGGCAGTGCAGGCTCGAAGGGCCAAATGGCCGACTCCTGCACCTATTTTCTATGTTTCGAAATACGCAGCTAGCTAATAAATACTCTGAGCTAGCTGATAAATACTCTGAGCTAGCTGATAAATACTCTGAGCTAGCTAATAAATACACTTAGCTAGCTAATAAATACACAGCTAGCTAATAAATACACTGAGCTAGCTAATAAATACACAGCTAGCTAATAAATGCACTGAGCTGGCTAATAAATGCACTGAGCTGGCTAATAAATACACTGAACTAAGTAATAAATACACAGCTCGCTAATAAATGCACTGAGCTAGCTAATAAATACACAGCTAGCTAATAAATACACTGAGCTAGCAAATAAATGCACTGAGCTAGCGAATAAATACACTGAGCTAGCTAATAAACACACTGAGCTACCGAAGAAATACACTGAGCTACCGAATAAATACACTGAGCTAACTAATAAATACACTGAACTAACGAATATATACACAGCTAGCTAATAAATGCACAGCTAGCTAATAAATACACTGAGCTATGTAATAAAGAGAGACAGACTATTATCTGAATGGTGACAGATTAGGAAAAGGGGAGGTGCAACGAGACCTGGGTGTCATGGTACATCAGTCATTGAAGGTTGGCATGCAGGTACAGCAGGCGGTTAAGAAAGCAAATGGCATGTTGGCTTTCATAGCGAGGGGATTTGAGTACAGGGGCAGGGAGGTGTTGCTACAGTTGTACAGGGCCTTGGTGAGGCCACACCTGGAGTATTGTGTACAGTTCTGGTCTCCTAACTTGAGGAAGGACATTCTTGCTATTGAGGGAGTGCAGCGAAGATTCACCAGACTGATTCCCGGGATGGCGGGACTGACATATCAAGAAAGACTGGATCAACTGGGCTTGTATTCACTGGAGTTCTAAAGAATGAGAGGGGAACCCATAGAAACGTTTAAAATTCTGACGGATTTAGACGGGTTAGATGCAGGAAGAATGTTCCCAATGTTGGGGAAGTCCAGAACCAGGGGTCACAGTCTAAGGATAAGGGGGAAGCCATTTAGGACCGAGATGAGGAGAAACTTCTTCACCCAGAGTGTGGTGAACCTGTGAAATTCTCTAACACAGAAAGTTGTTGAAGCCAATTCACTGAATATATTCAAAAAGGAGTTAGATGTAGTCCTGACTACTAGGGAGATCAAGGGAAAGCAGGAATGGGGTACTGAAGTTGCATGTTCAGCCATGAACTCATTGAATGGCGGTGCAGGCTCGAAGGGTCAAATGGCCTACTCCTGCACCTATTTTCTATGTTTCTAAATATGCAGCGAGCTAATAAATACTCTGAGCTAGCTAATAAATACACAGCTAGCTAATAAATGCACTGAGCTGGCTAATAAGTGCACTGAGCTGGCTAATAAGTGCACTGAGCTGGCTAATAAGTGCACTGAGCTGGCTAATAAGTGCACTGAGCTGGCTAATAAGTGCACTGAGCTGGCTAATAAGTGCACTGAGCTGGCTAATAAGTGCACTGAGCTGGCTAATAAGTGCACTGAGCTGGCTAATAAGTGCACTGAGCTGGCTAATAAGTGCACTGAGCTGGCTAATAAGTGCACTGAGCTGGCTAATAAGTGCACTGAGCTGGCTAATAAATGCACTGAGCTGGCTAATAAACACACAGCTAGCTAATAAATACACATCGAACTAATAAATACACTGAGCTAGGTAATAAATACACACCGAACGAATAAATACACAGCTACTCATAAATACACTGAGCTTGATAATAAATACACTGAGCGAGCTAATAACTACACAGCTAGCTAATAACTACACAGCTAGCTAATAACTACACAGCGAGGTAATAAATACAAAGCTAGCTAATAAATACACAGAACAAGCTAATAAAATCACAACGAGCTAATAAATACACTCAGCTCGATAATAAATACACAACCAACGAATAAATACACAGCTAGCTAATAAATACACAGCTAGCTAATAAATACACAACCATACGAATCAATACATAGCTATCTAATAAATACACCGAGCTAGGTAATAAATACACAGCTAGCTAATAAATAAACTGAGCTAGGTAATACATACACAGCCATACGAATGAATACATAGCTAGCTAATAAATACACTGAGCTAGGTAATAAATACACAGCTACCTAATAAATACACTGAACTAGGTAATAAATACACAGCTAGCTAATAAATACACTCAACTTGCCAATAAATACACAGCTAGCTAATAAATACACTGAGCTAGCTAATAAATACACAGCGAGCTATAAATACACAGAGCTAAGTAATAAATACACTGCTAGCTAATAAATACACAGCTCGCTAATAAATGCACTGAGCTAGCTGATAATTGCACAGCTAGCTAATAAATACACAGAGCTAGGTAATAAATACACAGCTAGCTAATAAATACACAGAGCGAGGTAACAAATACACAGCTAGCTAATTACTACACAGCTGGCTAATATATACACAGCTAGCTAATAAATACACAGAACAAGCTAATAAAATCACAACTAGATAATAAATACACAACCAACGAATAAATACACAGCTAGCGAATAAATACACAGCTAGCTAATAAATACACTGAGCTAGGAAATAAATACACAGCTAGCTAATAAATACACTGAGCTAGGTAATTAATAAACAGCCATACGAATGAATACATAGCTAGCTAATAAATACACTGAGCTAGGTAATAAATACACAGCTAGCAAATAAATACACTGAGCTAGGTAATAAATACACAGCTAGCGAATAAATACACAGCTAGCTAATAAATACACTGAGCTAGGAAATAAATACACAGCTAGCTAATAAATACACTGAGCTAGGTAATTAATAAACAGCCATACGAATGAATACATAGCGAGCTAATAAATACACTGAGCTAGGTAATAAATACACTGAGCTAGGTAATAAATACTCAGCTAGTGTAATAAATACACAGCTAGCTAATAAATACACTGAGCTAGGTAATAAATACATAGCTAGCTAATAAATACACAGAGCTAGGTAATAAATACACAGCTAGCTAATAAATACACTGAGCGAGCCAATAAATGCACTGAGCAAGCTGATAAATACACAGCTAGGTAATAAATACTCAGCTAGTGTAATAAATACACAGAGCTAGCGAATAAATACACAGCTAGCTAATAAATACACTGAGCTAGCCAATAAATACACAGCGAGCTAATAAATACACAGAGCTAGGTAATAAATACACAGTTAGCTAATAAATACACTGAGCTAGCTAATAAATACACTGAGCTAGCTAATAAATATACAGCTCGCTAATAAATGCACTGAGCAAGCTGATAAATACACAGCTAGCTAATAAATACACCGAGCGAACTAATAAATACACAGCTAGCTAATAAATCCACACCTAGCTAATAAATACACAGCTAGCTAATAAATACACTGAACTAGCTAATAAATACACAGCTAGCTAATAAATACACTGAGCTAGCTAATAAATACACAGCTAGCGAATAAATACACTGAGCTAGCTAATAAATACAGAGCGAGCTAATAAATACACTGAGCTAGCTAATAAATACACAACTAGCTAATAAATACACTGAGCTAGCTAATAAATACACAGCGAGCTAATAAATACACTGAGCTAGCAGATAAATGCACAGCTAGCTAATAAATACACTGAGCTAGCTAATAAATACACTGAGCTAGCTGATAAATACACAGCTAGCTAATAAATACAGTGAGCTAGCTAATAAATACACAGCGAGCTAATAAATACACAGCGAGCTAATAAATACACCGAGCTAACTAATAATTACACCGAGCTAGCTAATAAATACACAGCCATACGAATGAATACATAGCTAGCTAATAAATACACTGAGCTAGGTAATACATACACAGCTAGCTAATAAATACACAGCTCGCAAATAAATACATAGCTAGCTAATAAATACACCGAAGTAACTAATAAATACACCGCTAGCTAATAAATACACCGAGCTAACTAATAAATACACAGCTAGCTAATACATACACTGAGCTAGCTAATAAATACACAGCTAGCTAATAAATACACCGAGCTAACTAATAAATGCACTGAGCTAGCTAATAAATGCACCGAGCTAGCTAATAAATGCACAGCTAGCTAAGAAATACACTGAACTAGCTAATAAATACACAGCTAGCTAATAAATACACAGCGAGCTAATAAATACACTGAGCTAGCTAATAAATACACAAATAGCTAATAAATACACTGAGCTCGCTAATAAATACACTGAGCTAACTAATAAATACACAGCTCGCTAATAAATGCACTGAGCTCGCTAATAAATACACAGCTAGCAAATAAATATACCGAGCTAACTAATAAATACACAGCTAGCTAATAAATGCACTGAGCTAGCTAATAAATACACAGCTAGCAAATAAATATACCGAGCTAACTAATAAATACACAGCTAGCAAATAAATGCACTGACCTAGCTAATAAATACACAGCTAGCAAATAAATATACCGAGCTAACTAATAAATACACAGCTAGCTAATAAATGCACTGAGCTAGCTAATAAATACACAGCTAGCAAATAAATATACCGCGCTAGCTAATAAATACACAGCTAGCTAATAAATACACTGAGTGAGCTAATAAATACACTGAGCTAGCTAATAAATACACAGCTAGCTAATAGATATACAGCGAGCTAATAAATACAAAGAGCTAGCTAATAAATACACAGCTAGCTATTAAATACACAGCTAGCTAATAAATACAGAGCTAGGTAATAAATACACAGCTAGCTAATAAATACACAGCTAGCTAATAAATACACAGCTAGCTAATAAATACACCGAGCGAACTAATAAATACACAGCTAGCTAATAAATACACAGCTAGCTAATAAATACACAGCTAGCTAATAAATACACCGAGCTAACTAATTAATACACAACTAGCTAATAAATACACTGAGCGAGGTAATACATAGACAGCTAGCTAATAAATATACTAAGCTAGCTGATAAATAGCCAGCTAGCTAATAAATGCACAGCTAGCTAATAAATACACTGAGCTAGGTAATAAATACACAGCTCGCTAATAAATGCACTGAGCTAGCTAATAAATACACAGCGAGCTAATAAATACACTGAGCTAGCTAATAAATACACTGAGCTAGCTGATAACTACACAGCTAGCGAATAAATACACAGCTAACTAATAATTACTCTGAGCTCACGAATAAATACACCGAGTTAACTAATAAATACACAACCAACGAATAAATACACAGCTAGCTAATAAATGCACTGAGCTAGCTCATAAATGCACTGAGCTAGCTAATAAATACACAGCTAGCTAATAGATAGACTGAGCTTGCTAATAAATACACAGCTAGCTAATAAATACACAGCTAGCTAATTAATAAATACACAGCTAGCTAATAAATGCACTGAGCTAGCTAATAAATGCACTAAGCTAGCTAATAAATGCACTGAGCTAGCTCATAAATGCACTGAGCTAGCTAATAAATACACAGCTAGCTAATAAATACACTGAGCTTGCTAATAAATACACAGCTAGCTAATAAATACACCGAGTTAGGTAATAAATACACAGCTAGGTAAGAAATACACTGAACTAGCTAATAAATACACAGCGAGCTAATAAATACACAACTAGCTAATACATACACAACTAGCTAATAAATACACTGAGCTAGCTAATAAATACACAGCTCGCTAATAAATGCACTGAGCTAGCTGATAAATACACAGCTAGCTAATAAATACACAGCTAGCTAATACACTGAGCTAGCTAATAAATACACAGCTCGCTAATAAATGCACTGACCTAGCTGATAAATACACAGCTAGCTAATGAATACACAGCTAGCTAATGAATACACAGCTAGCTAATAAATACACAGCTAGCTAATAAATACACCGAGCTAGGTAATAAATACACAGCTAGGTAAGAAATACACTGAACTAGCTAATAAATACACAGCGAGCTAATAAATACACTGAGCTAACTAATAAATACACAGCTAGCTAATAAGTACACAGCTAGCTAATAAATACACAGCGACCAATTAAATACACAGAGCTAGGTAATAAATACACAGCTAGCTAATAAATACACCGAGCGAGCTAATAAATACACAGCTACCTAATAAATACACAGCTAGCTAATAAATACACTGAGCTAGCTAATAAATACACAGCTAGCTAATAAATACACAGCGAGCTAATAAATACACTGAGCTAGCCAATAAATACACAGCAAGCTAATAAATACACTGAGCTAGCTGATAAATACACAGCTAACTAATAATTTCTCTGAGCTCGCTAATAAATACACCGAGTTAACTAATAAATACACAACCAACGAATAAATACACAGCTAGGTAAGAAATACACTGAACTAGCTAATAAATACACAGCGAGCTAATAAATACACAGCTAGCTAATACATACACAACTAGCTAATAAATACACTGAGGTAGCTAATAAATAAACTGAGCTAGGTAATAAATACATTGAGCTAGCTAATAAATACATAGCTCGCTAATAAATGCACTGAGCTAGCTGATAAATACACAGCTAGCTGATAAATACACAGCTAGCTGATAAATACACTGAGCTAGCTAATAAATACACAGCTCGCTAATAAATGCACTGACCTAGCTGATAAATACACAGCTAGCTAATAAATACACTAAACTAGCTAATAAATACACAGCTAGCTAATACATACACTAAGCGAGCTGATAAATACACAGCTAGCTAATAAATACACTGAGCTAGCCAATAAATACACAGCGAGCTAATAAATACACTGAGCTAACTAATAAATACACAGCTAGCTAATAAATACACAGCTAGCTAATAAATACACAGCGACCAATTAAATACACAGAGCTAGGTAATAAATACACAGCTAGCTAATAAATACACAGCGAGCTAATAAATACACTGAGCTAGCCAATAAATACACAGCAAGCTAATAAATACACTGAGCTAACTAACAAATACACAGCTAGCTAATAAATACACCGAGCTAGCAAATAAATACACCGAGCTAGCTAATAAATACACAGCTAGCTGATAAATACACTGAGCTAGCTGATAAATACACAGCAAGCTAATAAATATACAGCTAGCTAATAAATACACCGAGCGAACTAATAAATACACAGCTAGCTAATAAATACACTGAGCTAGCCAATAAATTCACAGCGAGCTAATAAATACACTGAGCTAGCTAATAATTACACAGCTAGTTAATATACACTCAGCTAGCCAATAAATACACAGCGAGCTAATAAATACACAGCTAGCTAATACATACACAACTAGCTAATACATACACAACTAGCTAATAAATTCACTGAGCGAGCTAATAAATACACTGAGCTAGCTAATAAATACACTGAGCTAGCCAATAAATACACAGCGAGCTAATAAATACACACAGCTAGGTAATAAATACACTGAGCTAGCTAATAAATACACAGCTCGCTCATGAATACACAGCTAGCTAATAAATACATTGAGCTAGCTAATAAATACACAGAGCTAGGTAATAAATACACAGCTAGCTAATAAATACACCGAGCTAACTAATAAATACACAGCTAGCTAAGAAATACACAGCTAGCTAATAAATACACTGAGCTTGCTAATAAATACACAGCTAGCTAATAAATACACAGCTAGCTAATAAATACACCGAGCGAACTAATAAATACACAGCTAACTAATAAATACACTGAGCTCGCTAATAAATACACTGAGCTAGCTAATAAATACACTGAGCTTGCTAATAAATACACAGCGAGCTAATAAATACACAGACCTAGGTAATAAATACACAGCTAGCTAATAAATACACAGCTAGCTAATAAATACACCGAGCGAACTAATAAATACACAGCTACCTAATAAATACACAGCTAGCTAATAAATACAATGAGCTAATAAATACATAGCTAGCTAATAAATACACCGAGCTAACTAATTAATACACAACTAGCTAATAAATACTCTGAGCTAGCTAATAAATACACAGCTCGCTAATAAATACACAGCTAGCTAATAAATACACCGAGCTAACTAATAAATAAACCGAGCTAGCTAATAAATACACAGCAAGCTAATAAATACACTGAGCGAGCTAATAAATACACATCTAGCTAATAGATATACAGCAAGCTAATAAATACACTGAGCTAGCTAATAAATACAGTGAGCTAGCTAATAAATACACAGCTAGCTAATAAATACACATCTAGCTAATAGATATATACAGCTAGCTAATAAATACACTCAGCTAGCTAATAAATACAGTGAGCTAGCTAATAAATACACAGCCAGCTAATAAATACACTGAGCTAGCTAATATATACACGAAGCTAGCTGATAAATACACAGCCAACGAATAAATACACAGCTAGCTAATAAATACACTAAGCGAGCTAATAAATGCACTGAGCTAGCGAATAAACATACGGCTAACTATTAAATACAATGAGCTAGGTAATAAATACACAGCTAGCTAATAAATACGCACACAACTAGCTAATAAATCCGCAGCTAACTAATAAATACACTGAGCTAGCGAATAAATACACAGCTAGCTAATAAATACACTGAGCGAGCCAATAAATACCCTCAGCTCGCTAATAAATACACTCAGCTAGCTAATAAATACACTGAGCTAGCTAATAAATACACAGCTAGCTAATAAATACACAGCTAGCTAATAAATACACTGAGCTCGCTAATAAATACACAGCTCGCTAATAAATACACAGCTAGCTAATAAATACACTGAGCTAGCGAATAAATACACAGCTCGCTAATAAATACACTGAGCTAGCCAATAAATACACAGCGAGCTAATAAGTACACTGAGCTAACTAATAAATACACGGCTAGCTAATAAATACACCGAGCTAACTAATAAATACACAGCTAGCTAATAAATACACAGCTAGC
This sequence comes from Pristiophorus japonicus, assembly GCF_044704955.1. Taxonomy (NCBI): domain Eukaryota; kingdom Metazoa; phylum Chordata; class Chondrichthyes; family Pristiophoridae; genus Pristiophorus; species Pristiophorus japonicus. Next base: position 65,396 of record NW_027250728.1, on the reverse strand, counting down.
TAATAAATCCGCAGCTAGCTAATAAATACACCGAGCTAACTAATAAATACACCGAGCGAACTAATAAATACACAGCTAGCTAATAAATACACAAAGCTAGCTAATAAATACACAGCTAGCTAATAAATACACCGAGCTAACTAATAAATACACAGCTAGCTAATAAATACACACAGCTAGGTAATAAATACACAGCTAGCCAATAAATAGACAGCGAGCTAATAAATACACTGAGCAAATTAATAAATAGACAGCTAGCTAATAAATACACCGAGCGAACTAATAAATACACAGCTAGCGAATAAATACACAGCAAGCTAATAAATACCCTGAGCTAGCTAATAAATACACCAAACTAATAAATACATAGCTAGCTAATAAATACACCGAGCTAACTAATTAATACACAGCTAGCTAATAAATACTCTGAGCTAGCTAATAAATGCACAGCTCGCTAATAAATACACAGCCATACGAATGAATACACAGCTAGCTAATAAATACACTGAGCTAGGTAATAAATACACAGCTAGCTAATAAATACACAGCGAGCTCATAAATACACAGCGAGCTAATAAATACACACCAAGGTAATAAATACACTGAGCTAGATAATAAATACACTGAGCGAGCTAATAAATACACAGCTAGGTAAGAAATACACTGAGCTAGCTAATAAATACACAGCTAGCTAATAAATACACTGAACTAGCTAATAAATACACTGAGCTAGCTAATAAATACACAGCTCGCTAATAAATGCACTGACCGAGCTGATACATACACAGCTAGCTAATAAATACACAGCGAGCTAATAAATACACAGCTCGCTGATAAATACACAGCTAGCTAATAAATACACTGAGCTAGCTGATAAATACACAGCTAGCTAATAGATACACTGAGCTAGCAAATAAATACACAGCGAGCTAATAAATACACAGCTAGCTAATAAATACACAGCTAGCTGATAAATACACTGAGCTAGCTAATAAATACACTGAGCTAACCAATAAATACACTGAGCTAGCCAATAAATACACAGCGAGCTAATAAATACACAGAGCTAGGTAATAAATACACAGCTAGCTAGTAAATACACTGAGCAAGCTGATAAATACACAGCTAGCTAATAAATACACTGAGCTAGCTGATAAATACACAGCGAGCTAATAAATACACTGAGCTAGCTCATAAATACACAGCTAGCTAATAAATACACTGAGCTAGCTCATAAATACACAGCTAACTAATAAATACACAGAGCTAGGTAATAAATACACAGCTAGCTAATAAATACACCGAGCTAACTAATAAATACACAGCTAGCTAATAAATACACAGAGCTAGGTAATAAATACACAGCTAGCTAATAAATACACCGAGCTAACTAATAAATACACAGCTATCTAATAAATACTTCGAGCGAACTAATAAATACACAGCTAGCTAATAAATACACAGAGCTTGGTAATAAATACACAGCGCTTGGTAATAAATACACAGCTAGCTAATAAATACACCGAGCGAACGAATAAATACACAGCTAGCTAATAAATACACCGAGCGAACTAATAAATACACAGCTAGCTAATAAATACACAGCTAACTAATAAATACACAGCTAGCTAATAAATACACAGAGCGAACTAATAAATACACAGAGCGAACTAATAAATACACAGCTAGCTAATAAATATACCGAGCGACCTAATAAATACACAGCTAGCGAATAAATACATAGCTCGCTAATAAATACACCGAAGTAACTAATAAATACACAGCTCGCCAATAAATACATAGCTAGCAAATAAATACACTGAACTAACCAATAAATACACAGCTAGCTAATAAATACACCGAGCTAACTAATGAATACACCGAGCTAGCTAATAAATACACAGCTAGCTAATAGATATACAGCGAGCAAATAAATACACTGAGCTCGCTAATAAATACACTGAGCTAGCCAATAAATACACAGCTAGCTAATAAATACATAGCTAGCTAATAAATACACTGAGCTAGCTAATAAATACACTGAGCTAGCCAATAAATACACAGCAAGCTAATAAATACACAGCAAACTAATAAATACACAGCTAGCTAATAAATACACACAGCTAGGTAATAAATACACCGAGTGAACTAATAAATACACAGCTAGCTAATAAATACACTGATCGAACTAATAAATACACAGCTAGCGAATAAATACACCGAGCAAACTAATAAATACACAGCTAGCTAATAAATACACCGAGTGAACTAATAAATACACAGCTAGCGAATAAATACACAGCTAGCTAATAAATGCACGGAGCTAGCTAATAAATACACAGCTAGCTCAAAAAATCCTGAGCTAGCTAATAAATACACAGCTCGCTAATAAATACACAGCTCGCTAATAAATACACAGCTCGCTAATAAATACACAGCTAGCTAATAAATACACTGAGCTAGCTAATAAATACACTTAGCTAGCTAATAAATACACAGCCATACGAATGAATACACAGCAAGCTAATAAATACACTGAGCTAGCTAACAAATACACCGAGCGAACTAATAAATACACAGCTAGCTAATAAATACACAGCTAGCTAATAAATACACTGAGCTAGCTGATAAATACACAGCTAGCTAATAAATGCACGGAGCTATCGAATAAATACACAGCTAGCTAATAAATACACTGAGCTAGCTCATAAATAGACAGCTAACTAATAAATACACAGAGCTAGGTAATAAATACACAGCTAGCTAATAAATACGCCGAGCGAACTAATAAATACAGAGCTAGCTAATAAATACACAGAGCGAATTAATAAATACACAACTAGCTAATAAATACACCGAGCGAACTAATAAAATACACAGCTAGCTAATAAATACACAGCTAACTAATACATACACCGAGCGAACTAATAAATACACAGCTAGCTAATAAATACACCGAACGAATAAATACACAGCTAGCTAATAAATACACCGAGCGAACTAATAAATACACAGCTAGCGAATAAATACACAGCTAGCTAATAAATGCACGGAGCTATCTAATAAATACACAGCTCGCTAATAAATACATAGCTAGCTAATAAATACACCGAAGTAAGTAATAAATACACAGCTAGCTAGTAAATACATAGCTAGCAAATAAATACACCGAGCTAACTAATAAATACACAGCTAGCTAATAAATACACTGAGCTAACTAATAAATACACCGAGCTAGCTAATAAATACACAGCTAGCTAATACATACACTGAGCGAGCTAATAAATACACAGCTAGATAATAGATATACAGCGAGCTAATAAATACACTGAGCTCGCTAATAAATACACAGCTAACTAATAAATACACCGAGCGAACTAATAAATACACAGCTAGCTAATAAATACACAGCGAACTAATAAATACACAGCTAACTAATAAATACACAGCTAGCTGATAAATACACAGCTAGCTAATAAATACACAGCGAGCTAATAAATACACTGAGCTAGCCAATAAATACACAGCTAGCTAATAAATACACCGAGCGAACTAATAAATATACAGCTAGCTAATAAATACACAGCTAGCTAATAAATACACTGAGCTAGCCAATAAATACACATCGAGCTAATAAATACACACAGCTAGCTAGTAAATACACAGCGAGCTAATAAATACACCAAGCGAACTAATAAATACACAGCTAGCTAATAAATACACAGCTAGCTGATAAATACACTGAGCTAGCTAATAAATACACTGAGCTAGCTAATAAATACACAGCCAAGGAATAAATACTCTGAGCTAGCTAATAAATACACTGAGCTAGCTAATAAATACACAGCTAGCTAATAAATACACAGCTAGCTAATAAATACACCGAGCTAACTAATAAATACACCGAGCTAACTAATAAATACACCGAGCTAGCTAATAAATACACAACCAACGAATAAGTACACAGCTACCTAATAAATACACTGAGCTAGGTAATAAATACACAGCTCGCTAATAAATGCACTGACCGAGCTGATACATACACAGCTAGCTAATAAATACACAGCTAGCTGATAAATACACAGCTAGCTGATAAATACACAGCTAGCTAATAAATACACAGCGAGCTAATAAGTACACTGAACTAGCTAATAAATACACAGCTAGCTAAAAAATACACAGCTAACTAATAATACACCGAGCTAACTAATAAATACACAGCTAGATAATACACAGCTAGCTAATAAATACATCGAGCTAACTAATAAATACACAGCTAGCTAATAAATACACTGAGTTAACTAATATATACACAGCTAGCTAATAAATACACAGCTAGCTAATAAATACACAGCGAGCTAATAATTACACTGAACTAGCTAATAAATACACAGCTAGCTAAAAAATACACAGCTAACTAATAATACACCGAGCTAACTAATAAATACACAGCTAGATAATACACAGCTAGCTAATAAATACACCGAGCTAACTAATAAATACACAGCTAGCTAATAAATACACTCAGCTAGCTAATAAATACACAGCTAGCTAATAAATACACTCAGCTAGCTAATAAATACACTGAGCTCGCTAATAAGTACACAGCTAGCTAATAAATACACTGAGCTAGCTAATAAATACACAGCTAGCTAATAAATACACTGAGCTAGCAGCTAGCTAATAAATACACAGCTAGCTAATAAATACACTGAGCGAGCTAATAAATGCACGGAGCTAGCTAATAAATACACAGCTAGCTCATACATATCCTGAGCTAGCTAATAAATACACTGAGCTAGCTAATAAATACGCAGCTAACTAATAAATACACTGAGCTAGCTAATAAATACACTAAGCTAGCTCATAAATACACAGCTGGCTAATAAATACACTGAGCTAGCTAATAAATACACAGCGAGTTAATAAATACACTCAGCTAGCTAATAAATACACTCAGCTAGCTAATAAATACGCAGCTTGCTAATAAATACACAGCCAGCTAAAAAATACACAGCCAAGGAATAAATACACCGAGCTAGCTAATAAATACACAACCAACGAATAAATACACAGCTAGCTAATAAATACACTGAGCTAGGTAATAAATACACAGCTCGCTAATAAATGCACTGACCGAGCTGATACATACACAGCTAGCTAATAAATACACAGCTAGCTGATAAATACACAGCTAGCTAATAAATACACTGAGCTAGCTAATAAATACACAGCGAGCTAATAAATACACTGAGTTAACGAATAAATACACAGCTAGCTAATAAATACACTGAGCTAGCCAATAAATACACCGCTAGCTAATAAATACACTGAGCTAGCCAATAAATACACCGAGGTAACTAATTAATACACAGCTAGCTAGTAAATACACAGCTCGCTAATAAATACATAGCTAGCTAATAAATACACCGAAGTAACTAATAAATACACAGCTAGCTAATAAATACATAGCTAGCAAATAAATACACTGAGCTAGCTAATAAATACACAGCTAGCTAATAAATACACTGAGCGAGCTAATAAATACACAGCTAGCTAATAGATATACAGTGAGCTAATAAATACACTGAGCTCGCTAATAAATACACAGCGAGCTAATAAATACACAGCTAGCTAATAAATGCACTGAGCTAGCTAATAAATACACAGCTAGCTAATAAATACATAGCTAGCTAATAAATTCACCGAAGTAACTAATAAATACACAGCTAGCTAATAAATACATAGCTAGCAAATAAATACACCGAGCTAACTAATAAATGCACCGAGCTAACTAATAAATGCACCGAGCTAGCTAATAAATACACAGCTAGCTAATAAATACACTGAGCGAGCTAATAAATACACAGCTAGCTAATAGATATACAGCGAGCTAATAAATACACTGAGCTCGCTAATAAATACACAGCGAGCTAATAAATACACTGAGCTAACTAATAAATACACAGCCAGCTAATAAATACACAGCGAGCTAATAAATACACTGAGCTAACTAATAAATACACAGCTAGCTAATAAATACACAGCTAGCTAATAAATACACACAGCTAGGTAATAAATACACAGCTAACTAATAATACACCGAGCTAACTAATAAATACACAGCTAGATAATACACAACTAGCTAATAAATACACCGAGCTAACTAATAAATACACAGCTAGCTAATAATTACACAGCGAGCTAATAAGTACACTGAGCTAGCTAATAAATACACAGCTAGCTAATAAATACACTGAGCTAGCTAATAAATCCACAGCTAGCTAATAAATACACTGAGTTAACTAATATATACACAGCTAGCTAATAAATACACAGCCAGCTAATAAATGCACTGAGCTAGCCAATAAATACACCGAGGTAACTAATTAATACACAGGTGGCTAATAAATACTCTGAGCTAGCTAATAAATACTCTGAGCTAGCTAATAAATACACAGCTCGCTAATAAATACATAGCTAGCTAATGAATACACCGAAGTAACTAATAAATACACAGCTAGCTAATAAATACATAGCTAGCAAATAAATACACCGAGCTAACTAATAAATACACAGCTAGCTAATAAATACACTGAGTTAACTAATAAATACACAGCTAGCTAATAATTACACAGCGAGCTAATAAGTACACTGAGCTAGCTAATAAATACACAGCTAGCTAATAAATACACTGAGCTAGCTAATAAATACATAGCTAGCAAATAAATACACCGAGCTAACTAATAAATACACAGCTAGCTAATAAATACACAGCTAGCTAATAAATACATTGAGCTCGCTAATAAATACACTCAGCTAGCTAATAAATACACTCAGCTCGCGAATAAATACACTGAGCTACATAATAAATACACAGCTAGCTAATAAATACACTGAGCTAGCTAATAAATACACAGCTGGCTAATAAATACACACAAAACTAGCTCATAAATAAGCAGCTAACTAAGAAATACACTGAGCTAAGTAATAAATACACTGAGCTCGCTAATAAATACACAGCCAACGAATAAATACACAGCTAGCTAATAAATACACTGAGCTCGCTAATAAATACACTGAGCTAAATAAACTGAGCTAGCTAATAAGTACACAGCTAGCTAATAAATACACTCAGCTAGCTAATAAATACACAGCTAGCTAATAAATACACTCAGCTAGCTAATAAATACACTGAGCTCGCGAATAAATACACTGAGCTAGCTAATAAATACGCAGCTAACTAATAAATACACTGAGCTAGCTAATAAATACACTAAGCTAGCTCATAAATACACAGCTGGCTAATAAATACTCTGAGCTAGCTAATAAATACACAGCTAGCTAATAAATACACTGAGCTAGCTAATAAATACACAGCTAGCTAATAAATACATAGCTAGCAAATAAATACACCGAGCTAACTAAAAAATACACAGCTAGCTAATAAATGCACTGAGCGAGCTAATAAATACACAGCTAGCTAATAGATATACAGTGAGCTCGCTAATAAATACACAGCGAGCTAATAAATACACTGAGCTAACTAATAAATACACAGCTAGCTAATAAATGCACTGAGCTAGCTAATAAATACATAGCTAGCTAATAAATACACCGAAGTAACTAATAAATACACAGCTAGCTAATAAATACATAGCTAGCAAATAAATACACCGAGCTAACTAATAAATACACAGCTAGCTAATAAATACACTGAGCTCGCTAATAAATACACAGCTAGCTAATAAATACACTGAGCTAGCTAATAAATACATAGCTAGCAAATAAATACACCGAGCTAACTAATAAATACACTGAGCTCGCTAATAAATACACAGCTAGCTAATAAATACACTGAGCTAGCTAAAAAATACACAGCTAGCTAATAAATACACTGAGCTAGCAGCTAGCTAATAAATACACAGCTAGCTAATAAATACACTGAGCGAGCTAATAAATGCACGGAGCTAGCTAATAAATACACAGCTAGCTCATAAATATCCTGAGCTAGCTAATAAATACACTGAGCTAGCTAATAAATACGCAGCTAACTAATAAATACACTGAGCTCGCTAATAAATACACTAAGCTAGCTCATAAATACACAGCTGGCTAATAAATACTCTGAGCTAGCTAATAAATACACAGCTCGCTAATAAATACACAGCTAGCTAATAAATACACTGAGCTAGCTAATAAATACACAGCGAGTTAATAAATACACTGAGCTAGCTAATAAATACACTCAGCTAGCTAATAAATACACTCAGCTAGCTAATAAATACGCAGCTCGCTAATAAATACACAGCCAGCTAATAAATACACAGCCAAGGAATAAATACACCGAGCTAGCTAATAAATACACAACCAACGAATAAATACACAGCTAGCTAATAAATACACTGAGCTAGGTAATAAATACACAGCTCGAGCTGATACATACACAGCTACCTAATAAATACACAGCTAGCTGATAAATACACGGCTAGCTAATAAATACACAGCTAGCTAATAAATACACTGAGCTAGCTAATAAATACACAGCGAGCTAATAAATACACAGCTAGCTAATAAATACACTGAGCTAACTAATAAATACACAGCGAGCTAATAAATACACAGCGAGCTAATAAATACACTGAGTTAACTAATAAATACACAGCTAGCTAATAAATACTCTGAGCTAGCTAATAAATACACTGAATTAACGAATAAATACACAGCTAGCTAATAAATACACTGAGCTAGCCAATAAATACACCGCTAGCTAATAAATACACTGAGCTAGCCAATAAATACACCGAGGTAACTAATTAATACACAGCTAGCTAGTAAATACACAGCTCGCTAATAAATACATAGCTAGCTAATAAATACACCGAAGTAACTAATAAATACACAGCTAGCTAAAAAATGCACTGAGCTAGCTAATAAATACATAGCTAGCTAATAAATACACCGAAGTAACTAATAAATACACAGCTAGCTAATAAATACATAGCTAGCAAATAAATACACCGAGCTAACTAATAAATACACAGCTAGCTAATAAATGCACCGAGCTAACTAATAAATACACAGCTAGCTAATAAATACACTGAGCGAGCTAATAAATACACAGCTAGCTAATAAATACACTGAGCGAGCTAATAAATACACAGCTAGCGAATAAATACACCGAGCTAACTAATAAATACACAGCTAGCTAATAAATGCACTGAGCTAGCTAATAAATACATAGCTAGCTAATAAATACATAGCTAGCTAATAAATACACAGCTAGCTAATAAATACATAGCTGGCAAATAAATACACCGAGCTAACTAATAAATACACAGCTAGCTAATAAATGCACTGAGCTAGCTAATAAATACATAGCTAGCAAATAAATACACCGAGCTAACTAATAAATACACAGCTAGCTAATAAATACACTGAGCGAGCTAATAAATACACAGCTCGCTAATAAATACATAGCTAGCTAATGAATACACCGAAGTAACTAATAAATACACAGCTAGCTAATAAATACATAGCTAGCAAATAAATACACCGAGCTAACTAATAAATACACAGCTAGCTAATAAATACACAGCTAGCTAATAAATACATTGAGCTCGCTAATAAATACACTCAGCTAGCTAATAAATACACTCAGCTCGCGAATAAATACACTGAGCTACATAATAAATACACAGCTAGCTAATAAATACACTGAGCTAGCTAATAAATACACAGCTGGCTAATAAATTCACACAAAACTAGCTCATAAATAAGCAGCTAACTAAGAAATACACTGAGCTAAGTAATAAATACACTGAGCTCGCGAATAAATACACAGCCAACGAATAAATACACAGCTAGCTAATAAATACACTGAGCTAGCTAATAAATACACTGAGCTAAATAAACTGAGCTAGCTAATAAGTACACAGCGAGCTAATAAATACACTCAGCTAGCTAATAAATACACTCAGCTAGCTAATAAATACACTCAGCTAGCTAATAAATATACTGAGCGAGCTAATAAATACACAGCTAGCTAATAAATACACTGAGCTAGCTAATAAATACACAGCTAGCTAATAAATACACTGAGCTAGCTAATAAATACACAGCTAGCTAATAAATACACTGAGCTAGCAGCTAGCTAATAAATACACAGCTAGCTAATAAATACACTGAGCGAGCTAATAAATGCACGGAGCTAGCTAATAAATACACAGCTAGCTCATAAATATCCTGAGCTAGCTAATAAATACACTGAGCTAGCTAATAAATACGCAGCTAACTAATAAATACACTGAGCTAGCTAATAAATACACTAAGCTAGCTCATAAATACACAGCTGGCTAATAAATACTCTGAGCTAGCTAATAAATACACAGCTAGCTAATAAATACACAGCTAGCTAATAAATACACTGAGCTAGCTAATAAATACGCAGCGAGTTAATAAATACACAGCCAGCTAATAAATACACAGCCAAGGAATAAATACACCGAGCTAGCTAATAAATACACAACCAACGAATAAATACACAGCTAGCTAATAAATACACTGAGCTAGGTAATAAATACACAGCTCGCTAATAAATGCACTGAGCTAGCTAATAAATACACAGCGAGCTAATAAATACACAGCGAGCTAATAAATACACTGAGCGAGCTAATAAATACACAGCGAGCTAATAAATACACAGCGAGCTAATAAATACACTGAACTAGCTAATAAATACACTGAGTTAACTAATAAATACACAGCTAGCTAATAAATACTCTGAGCTAGCTAATAAATACACTGAGTTAACGAATAAATACACAGCTAGCTAATAAATACACTGAGCTAGCCAATAAATACACCGAGGTAACTAATTAATACACAGCTAGCTAGTAAATACACAGCTCGCTAATAAATACATAGCTAGCTAATAAATACACCGAAGTAACTAATAAATACACAGCTAGCTAATAAATACATAGCTAGCAAATAAATACACCGAGCTAACTAAAAAATACACAGCTAGCTAATAAATGCACTGAGCGAGTTAACAAATACACAGCTAGCTAATAGATATACAGTGAGCTAATAAATACACTGAGCTCGCTAATAAATACACAGCGAGCTAATAAATACACTGAGCTAACTAATAAATACACAGCTAGCTAATAAATGCACTGAGCTAGCTAATAAATACATAGCTAGCTAATAAATACACCGAAGTAACTAATAAATACACAGCTAGCTAATAAATACATAGCTAGCAAATAAATACACCGAGCTAACTAATAAATACACTGAGCTCGCTAATAAATACACAGCTAGCTAATAAATACACTGAGCTAGCTAATAAATACACAGCTAGCTAATAAATACACTGAGCTAGCAGCTAGCTAATAAATACACAGCTAGCTAATAAATACACTGAGCGAGCTAATAAATGCACGGAGCTAGCTAATAAATACACAGCTAGCTCATAAATATCCTGAGCTAGCTAATAAATACACTGAGCTAGCTAATAAATACGCAGCTAACTAATAAATACACTGAGCTCGCTAATAAATACACTAAGCTAGCTCATAAATACACAGCTGGCTAATAAATACTCTGAGCTAGCTAATAAATACACAGCTCGCTAATAAATACACTGAGCTAGCTAATAAATACGCAGCGAGTTAATAAATACACAGCCAGCTAATAAATACACAGCCAAGGAATAAATACACCGAGCTAGCTAATAAATACACAACCAACGAATAAATACACAGCTAGCTAATAAATACACTGAGCTAGGTAATAAATACACAGCTCGCTAATAAATGCACTGAGCTAGCTAATAAATACACTCAGCTAGCTAATAAATACACTCAGCTAGCTAATAAATACGCAGCTCGCTAATAAATACACAGCCAGCTAATAAATACACAGCCAAGGAATAAATACACCGAGCTAGCTAATAAATACACAACCAACGAATAAATACACAGCTAGCTAATAAATACACTGAGCTAGGTAATAAATACACAGCTCGCTAATAAATGCACTGACCGAGCTGATACATACACAGCTACCTAATAAATACACAGCTAGCTGATAAATACACGGCTAGCTAATAAATACACAGCTAGCTAATAAATACACAGCGAGCTAATAAATACACAGCTAGCTAATAAATACACTGAGCTAACTAATAAATACACAGCGAGCTAATAAATACACAGCGAGCTAATAAATACACTGAGTTAACTAATAAATACACAGCTAGCTAATAAATACTCTGAGCTAGCTAATAAATACACTGAATTAACGAATAAATACACAGCTAGCTAATAAATACACTGAGCTAGCCAATAAATACACCGCTAGCTAATAAATACACTGAGCTAGCCAATAAATACACCGAGGTAACTAATTAATACACAGCTAGCTAGTAAATACACAGCTCGCTAATAAATACATAGCTAGCTAATAAATACACCGAAGTAACTAATAAATACACAGCTAGCTAATAAATGCACTGAGCTAGCTAATAAATACATAGCTAGCTAATAAATACACCGAAGTAACTAATAAATACACAGCTAGCTAATAAATACATAGCTAGCAAATAAATACACCGAGCTAACTAATAAATACACAGCTAGCTAATAAATGCACCGAGCTAACTAATAAATACACAGCTAGCTAATAAATACACTGAGCGAGCTAATAAATACACAGCTAGCTAATAAATACACTGAGCGAGCTAATAAATGCACGGAGCTAGCTAATAAATACGCAGCTAACTAATAAATACACTGAGCTAGCTAATAAATACACTAAGCTAGCTCATAAATACGCAGCTAGCTAATAAATGCACTGAGCTAGCTAATAAATACATAGCTAGCTAATAAATACACCGAAGTAACTAATAAATACACAGCTAGCTAATAAATACATAGCTAGCAAATAAATACACCGAGCTAACTAATAAATACGCAGCTAGCTAATAAATGCACTGAGCTAGCTAATAAATACATAGCTAGCAAATAAATACACCGAGCTAACTAATAAATACACAGCTAGCTAATCAATGCACCGAGCTAACTAATAAATACACAGCTAGCTAATAAATACACTGAGCGAGCTAATAAATACACAGCTCGCTAATAAATACATAGCTAGCTAATGAATACACCGAAGTAACTAATAAATACACAGCTAGCTAATAAATACATAGCTAGCAAATAAATACACCGAGCTAACTAATAAATACACAGCTAGCTAATAAATACACAGCTAGCTAATAAATACATTGAGCTCGCTAATAAATACACTCAGCTAGCTAATAAATACACTCAGCTCGCGAATAAATACACTGAGCTACATAATAAATACACAGCTAGCTAATAAATACACTGAGCTAGCTAATAAATACACAGCTGGCTAATAAATTCACACAAAACTAGCTCATAAATAAGCAGCTAACTAAGAAATACACTGAGCTAAGTAATAAATACACTGAGCTCGCGAATAAATACACAGCCAACGAATAAATACACAGCTAGCTAATAAATACACTGAGCTAGCTAATAAATACACTGAGCTAAATAAACTGAGCTAGCTAATAAGTACACAGCGAGCTAATAAATACACTCAGCTAGCTAATAAATACACTCAGCTAGCTAATAAATATACTGAGCGAGCTAATAAATACACAGCTAGCTAATAAATACACTGAGCTAGCTAATAAATACACTGAGCTCGCTAATAAATACACAGCTAGCTAATAAATACACTGAGCTAGCTAATAAATACACAGCTAGCTAATAAATACACTGAGCTAGCAGCTAGCTAATAAATACACAGCTAGCTAATAAATACACTGAGCGAGCTAATAAATGCACGGAGCTAGCTAATAAATACACAGCTAGCTCATAAATATCCTGAGCTAGCTAATAAATACACTGAGCTAGCTAATAAATACGCAGCTAACTAATAAATACACTGAGCTAGCTAATAAATACACTAAGCTAGCTCATAAATACACAGCTGGCTAATAAATACTCTGAGCTAGCTAATAAATACACAGCTAGCTAATAAATACACTGAGCTAGCTAATAAATACGCAGCGAGTTAATAAATACACAGCCAGCTAATAAATACACAGCCAAGGAATAAATACACCGAGCTAGCTAATAAATACACAACCAACGAATAAATACACAGCTAGCTAATAAATACACTGAGCTAGGTAATAAATACACAGCTCGCTAATAAATGCACTGAGCGAGCTAATAAATACACAGCGAGCTAATAAATACACAGCGAGCTAATAAATACACAGCGAGCTAATAAATACACTGAGCGAGCTAATAAATACACAGCGAGCTAATAAATACACAGCGAGCTAATAAATACACTGAACTAGCTAATAAATACACTGAGTTAACTAATAAATACACAGCTAGCTAATAAATACTCTGAGCTAGCTAATAAATACACTGAGTTAACGAATAAATACACAGCTAGCTAATAAATACACTGAGCTAGCCAATAAATACACCGAGGTAACTAATTAATACACAGCTAGCTAGTAAATACACAGCTCGCTAATAAATACATAGCTAGCTAATAAATACACCGAAGTAACTAATAAATACACAGCTAGCTAATAAATACATAGCTAGCAAATAAATACACCGAGCTAACTAAAAAATACACAGCTAGCTAATAAATGCACTGAGCGAGCTAATAAATACACAGCTAGCTAATAGATATACAGTGAGCTAATAAATACACTGAGCTCGCTAATAAATACACAGCGAGCTAATAAATACACTGAGCTAACTAATAAATACACAGCTAGCTAATAAATGCACTGAGCTAGCTAATAAATACATAGCTAGCTAATAAATACACCGAAGTAACTAATAAATACACAGCTAGCTAATAAATACATAGCTAGCAAATAAATACACCGAGCTAACTAATAAATACACTGAGCTCGCTAATAAATACACAGCTAGCTAATAAATACACTGAGCTAGCTAAAAAATACACAGCTAGCTAATAAATACACTGAGCTAGCAGCTAGCTAATAAATACACAGCTAGCTAATAAATACACTGAGCGAGCTAATAAATGCACGGAGCTAGCTAATAAATACACAGCTAGCTCATAAATATCCTGAGCTAGCTAATAAATACACTGAGCTAGCTAATAAATACGCAGCTAACTAATAAATACACTGAGCTCGCTAATAAATACACTAAGCTAGCTCATAAATACACAGCTGGCTAATAAATACTCTGAGCTAGCTAATAAATACACAGCTCGCTAATAAATACACAGCTAGCTAATAAATACACTGAGCTAGCTAATAAATACACAGCGAGTTAATAAATACACTGAGCTAGCTAATAAATACACTCAGCTAGCTAATAAATACACTCAGCTAGCTAATAAATACGCAGCTCGCTAATAAATACACAGCCAGCTAATAAATACACAGCCAAGGAATAAATACACCGAGCTAGCTAATAAATACACAACCAACGAATAAATACACAGCTAGCTAATAAATACACTGAGCTAGGTAATAAATACACAGCTCGAGCTGATACATACACAGCTACCTAATAAATACACAGCTAGCTGATAAATACACGGCTAGCTAATAAATACACAGCTAGCTAATAAATACACTGAGCTAGCTAATAAATACACAGCGAGCTAATAAATACACAGCTAGCTAATAAATACACTGAGCTAACTAATAAATACACAGCGAGCTAATAAATACACAGCGAGCTAATAAATACACTGAGTTAACTAATAAATACACAGCTAGCTAATAAATACTCTGAGCTAGCTAATAAATACACTGAATTAACGAATAAATACACAGCTAGCTAATAAATACACTGAGCTAGCCAATAAATACACCGCTAGCTAATAAATACACTGAGCTAGCCAATAAATACACCGAGGTAACTAATTAATACACAGCTAGCTAGTAAATACACAGCTCGCTAATAAATACATAGCTAGCTAATAAATACACCGAAGTAACTAATAAATACACAGCTAGCTAAAAAATGCACTGAGCTAGCTAATAAATACATAGCTAGCTAATAAATACACCGAAGTAACTAATAAATACACAGCTAGCTAATAAATACATAGCTAGCAAATAAATACACCGAGCTAACTAATAAATACACAGCTAGCTAATAAATGCACCGAGCTAACTAATAAATACACAGCTAGCTAATAAATACACTGAGCGAGCTAATAAATACACAGCTAGCTAATAAATACACTGAGCGAGCTAATAAATACACAGCTAGCGAATAAATACACCGAGCTAACTAATAAATACACAGCTAGCTAATAAATGCACTGAGCTAGCTAATAAATACATAGCTAGCTAATAAATACACAGCTAGCTAATAAATACATAGCTGGCAAATAAATACACCGAGCTAACTAATAAATACACAGCTAGCTAATAAATGCACTGAGCTAGCTAATAAATACATAGCTAGCAAATAAATACACCGAGCTAACTAATAAATACACAGCTAGCTAATAAATACACTGAGCGAGCTAATAAATACACAGCTCGCTAATAAATACATAGCTAGCTAATGAATACACCGAAGTAACTAATAAATACACAGCTAGCTAATAAATACATAGCTAGCAAATAAATACACCGAGCTAACTAATAAATACACAGCTAGCTAATAAATACACAGCTAGCTAATAAATACATTGAGCTCGCTAATAAATACACTCAGCTAGCTAATAAATACACTCAGCTCGCGAATAAATACACTGAGCTACATAATAAATACACAGCTAGCTAATAAATACACTGAGCTAGCTAATAAATACACAGCTGGCTAATAAATTCACACAAAACTAGCTCATAAATAAGCAGCTAACTAAGAAATACACTGAGCTAAGTAATAAATACACTGAGCTCGCGAATAAATACACAGCCAACGAATAAATACACAGCTAGCTAATAAATACACTGAGCTAGCTAATAAATACACAGCTCGCTAATAAATGCACTGAGCTAGCTAATAAATACACAGCTCGCTAATAAATGCACTGACCGAGCTGATACATACACAGCTACCTGATAAATACACTGAGCTAGCTAATAAATACACAGCGAGCTAATAAATACACAGCTAGCTAATAAATACACTGAGCGAGCTAATAAATACACAGCGAGCTAATAAATACACAGCTAGCTAATAAATACACTGAACTAGCTAATAAATACACTGAGTTAACGAATAAATACACAGCTAGCTAATAAATACACTGAGCTAGCCAATAAATACACCGAGGTAACTAATTAATACACAGCTAGCTAGTAAATACACAGCTCGCTAATAAATACATAGCTAGCTAATAAATACACCGAAGTAACTAATAAATACACAGCTAGCTAATAAATACATAGCTAGCAAATAAATACACCGAGCTAACTAAAAAATACACAGCGAGCTAATAAATGCACTGAGCTAGCTAATAAATACACAGCTAGCTAATAAATACACTGAGCGAGCTAATAAATACACAGCTAGCTAATAGATATACAGTGAGCTAGCTAATAAATACATAGCTAGCTAATAAATACATAGCTAGCAAATAAATACACCGAGCTAACTAATAAATACACAGCTAGCTAATAAATACACTGAGCTAGCAGCTAGCTAATAAATACACAGCTAGCTAATAAATACACTGAGCGAGCTAATAAATGCACGGAGCTAGCTAATAAATACACAGCTAGCTCATAAATATCCTGAGCTAGCTAATAAATACACTGAGCTAGCTAATAAATACGCAGCTAACTAATAAATACACTGAGCTAGCTAATAAATACACTAAGCTAGCTCATAAATACGCAGCTAGCTAATAAATGCACTGAGCTAGCTAATAAATACATAGCTAGCTAATAAATACACCGAAGTAACTAATAAATACACAGCTAGCTAATAAATACATAGCTAGCAAATAAATACACCGAGCTAACTAATAAATACACAGCTAGCTAATAAATGCACTGAGCTAGCTAATAAATACATAGCTAGCTAATAAATACACCGAAGTAACTAATAAATACACAGCTAGCTAATAAATACATAGCTAGCAAATAAATACACCGAGCTAACTAATAAATACACAGCTAGCTAATAAATACATAGCTAGCAAATAAATACACCGAGCTAACTAATAAATACACAGCTAGCTAATAAATGCACCGAGCTAACTAATAAATACACAGCTAGCTAATAAATACACTGAGCGAGCTAATAAATACACAGCTCGCTAATAAATACATAGCTAGCTAATGAATACACCGAAGTAACTAATAAATACACAGCTAGCTAATAAATACATAGCTAGCAAATAAATACACCGAGCTAACTAATAAATACACAGCTAGCTAATAAATACACAGCTAGCTAATAAATACATTGAGCTCGCTAATAAATACACTCAGCTAGCTAATAAATACACTCAGCTCGCGAATAAATACACTGAGCTACATAATAAATACACAGCTAGCTAATAAATACACTGAGCTAGCTAATAAGTACACAGCTGGCTAATAAATTCACACAAAACTAGCTCATAAATAAGCAGCTAACTAAGAAATACACTGAGCTAAGTAATAAATACACTGAGCTCGCTAATAAATACACAGCCAACGAATAAATACACAGCTAGCTAATAAATACACTGAGCTAGCTAATAAATACACTGAGCTAAATAAACTGAGCTAGCTAATAAGTACACAGCTAGCTAATAAATACACTCAGCTAGCTAATAAATACACTCAGCTAGCTAATAAATATACGGAGCTAGCTAATAAATACACAGCTAGCTCATAAATATCCTGAGCTAGCTAATAAATACACTGAGCTAGCTAATAAATACGCAGCTAACTAATAAATACACTGAGCTAGCTAATAAATACACTAAGCTAGCTCATAAATACACAGCTGGCTAATAAATACTCTGAGCTAGCTAATAAATACACAGCTAGCTAATAAATACACTGAGCTAGCTAATAAATACGCAGCGAGTTAATAAATACACAGCCAGCTAATAAATACACAGCCAAGGAATAAATACACCGAGCTAGCTAATAAATACACAACCAACGAATAAATACACAGCTAGCTAATAAATACACTGAGCTAGGTAATAAATACACAGCTCGCTAATAAATGCACTGAGCTAGCTAATAAATACACAGCTCGCTAATAAATGCACTGACCGAGCTGATACATACACAGCTACCTGATAAATACACTGAGCTAGCTAATAAATACACTGAGCTAGCTAATAAATACACAGCGAGCTAATAAATACACAGCTAGCTAATAAATACACTGAGCGAGCTAATAAATACACAGCGAGCTAATAAATACACAGCTAGCTAATAAATACACTGAACTAGCTAATAAATACACTGAGTTAACTAATAAATACACAGCTAGCTAATAAATACTCTGAGCTAGCTAATAAATACACCGAGGTAACTAATTAATACACAGCTAGCTAGTAAATACACAGCTCGCTAATAAATACATAGCTAGCTAATAAATACACCGAAGTAACTAATAAATACACAGCTAGCTAATAAATACATAGCTAGCAAATAAATACACCGAGCTAACTAATAAATACACAGCTAGCTAATAAATGCACTGAGCTAGCTAATAAATACATAGCTAGCAAATAAATACACCGAGCTAACTAATAAATACACAGCTAGCTAATAAATGCACCGAGCTAACTAATAAATACACAGCTAGCTAATAAATACACTGAGCGAGCTAATAAATACACAGCTCGCTAATAAATACATAGCTAGCTAATGAATACACCGAAGTAACTAATAAATACACAGCTAGCTAATAAATACATAGCTAGCAAATAAATACACCGAGCTAACTAATAAATACACAGCTAGCTAATAAATACACAGCTAGCTAATAAATACATTGAGCTCGCTAATAAATACACTCAGCTAGCTAATAAATACACTCAGCTCGCGAATAAATACACTGAGCTACATAATAAATACACAGCTAGCTAATAAATACACTGAGCTAGCTAATAAATACACAGCTGGCTAATAAATTCACACAAAACTAGCTCATAAATAAGCAGCTAACTAAGAAATACACTGAGCTAAGTAATAAATACACTGAGCTCGCTAATAAATACACAGCCAACGAATAAATACACAGCTAGCTAATAAATACACTGAGCTAGCTAATAAATACACTGAGCTAAATAAACTGAGCTAGCTAATAAGTACACAGCTAGCTAATAAATACACTCAGCTAGCTAATAAATATACTGAGCGAGCTAATAAATACACAGCTAGCTAATAAATACACTCAGCTAGCTAATAAATACACTGAGCTCGCTAATAAATACACAGCTAGCTAATAAATACACTGAGCTAGCTAATAAATACACAGCTAGCTAATAAATACACTGAGCTAGCAGCTAGCTAATAAATACACAGCTAGCTAATAAATACACTGAGCGAGCTAATAAATGCACGGAGCTAGCTAATAAATACACAGCTAGCTCATACATATCCTGAGCTAGCTAATAAATACACTGAGCTAGCTAATAAATACGCAGCTAACTAATAAATACACTGAGCTAGCTAATAAATACACTAAGCTAGCTCATAAATACACAGCTGGCTAATAAATACTCTGAGCTAGCTAATAAATACACAGCTAGCTAATAAATACACTGAGCTAGCTAATAAATACGCAGCGAGTTAATAAATACACAGCCAGCTAATAAATACACAGCCAAGGAATAAATACACCGAGCTAGCTAATAAATACACAACCAACGAATAAATACACAGCTAGCTAATAAATACACTGAGCTAGGTAATAAATACACAGCTCGCTAATAAATGCACTGAGCTAGCTAATAAATACACAGCTCGCTAATAAATGCACTGACCGAGCTGATACATACACAGCTACCTGATAAATACACTGAGCTAGCTAATAAATACACTGAGCTAGCTAATAAATACACAGCGAGCTAATAAATACACAGCGAGCTAATAAATACACAGCGAGCTAATAAATACACAGCGAGCTAATAAATACACAGCGAGCTAATAAATACACAGCTAGCTAATAAATACACTGAGCGAGCTAATAAATACACAGCGAGCTAATAAATACACAGCTAGCTAATAAATACACTGAACTAGCTAATAAATACACAGCGAGCTAGTAAATACACAGCTCGCTAATAAATACATAGCTAGCTAATAAATACACCGAAGTAACTAATAAATACACAGCTAGCTAATAAATACTCTGAGCTAGCTAATAAATACACTGAGTTAACGAATAAATACACAGCTAGCTAATAAATACACTGAGCTAGCCAATAAATACACCGAGGTAACTAATTAATACACAGCTAGCTAGTAAATACACAGCTCGCTAATAAATACATAGCTAGCTAATAAATACACCGAAGTAACTAATAAATACACAGCTAGCTAATAAATACATAGCTAGCAAATAAATACACCGAGCTAACTAAAAAATACACAGCTAGCTAATAAATACTCTGAGCTCGCTAATAAATACACCGAGCTAACGAATAAATACACAGCTAGCTAATAAATGCATTGATCTAGCTAATAAATACACAGCTGGCTAATAAATACACTGAGCTAGGTAATAAATACACAGCTAGCTAGTTAATAAATACACAGCTAGCTAATAAATACACAGCGAGTGAATAAATACACCGAGCTAGCTAATCAATACACCGAGCTAGCTAATCAATACACCGAGCTAGGTAATAAATACACACCTAACGAATAAATACACAGCTAGCTAATAAATACACTGAGCTAGCCAATAAATACACAGCTAGCTAATAAATACACACCTAGCTAATAAATACACAGCTGGCTAATAAATACACTGCGCTAGCTAATAAATACACTGAGCTAAATACACTGAGCTAGCTAATAAATACACAGCTAGCTAATAAATACGCAGCTAACTAATAAATACACTGAGCTAGCTAATAAATACACAGCTAGTTAATAAATACACAGCTAGCTAATAAATACACTGAGCTCGCTAATAAATACACACAGCTAGCTAATAAATACACTGAGCGAGCTAATAAATACACAGCTGGCTAATAGATACACACAAAACTAGCTCATAAATAAGCAGCTAACTAAGAAATACACTGAGCTCGCTAATAAATACACAGCCAACGAATAAATACACAGCCAACGAATAAATACACAGCTAGCTAATAAATACACTGAGCTAGCTAATAAATACACTGAGCTAAATACACTGAGCTAGCTAATAAGTACACAGCTAGCTAATAAATACTCAGCTAGCTAATAAATACACAGCTAGCTAATAAATACACTGAGCTAGCTAATAAATACACTCAGCTAGCTAATAAATATACTGAGCTAGCTAATAAATACACAGCTAGCTAATAAATACACTCAGCTAGCTAATAAATACACTGAGCTAGGTAATAAATACACAGCTAGCTAATAAATACACAGAGCTGGCTAATAAATACACAGCTAGCTAATAAATACACTGAGCTAGCTAATAAATACACAGCTAGCTAATAAATACACTGAGCTAGCAGCTAGCTGATAAATACACAGCTAGCTAATAAATACACTGAGCGAGCTAATAAATACACTGATCGAGCTAATAAATACACAGCTAGCTAATAAATACACTGAGCGAGCTAATAAATACACAGCTAGCTAATAAATACACTGAGCTAGCTAATAAATACACTGAGCTAGCTAATAAATACGCAGCTAACTAATAAATACACTGAGCTAGCTAATAAATACACTGAGCTAGCTAATAAATACACTGAGCTAGCTCATAAATACACAGCTAACTAATAAATACACTGAGCTAGGTGATAAATACACAGCTGGCTAATAAATGCACACACAACTAGCTCATAAATAAGCAGCAAACTAATAAATACACTGAGCTTGCTAATAAATACACTGAGCTAGCTCATAAATACACAGCTGGCTAATCAATACACAGCTAGCTAATAAATACACAGCTAGCTAATAAATACACTGAGCTAGCAGCTAGCTAATAAATACACAGCTAGCTAATAAATACACTGAGCGAGCTAATAAATACACAGCTAGCTAATAAATACACTGAGCGAGCTAATAAATACACTGAGCTAGCTAATAAATACACTGAGCTAGCTAATAAATACGCAGCTAACTAATAAATACACTGAGCTTGCTAATAAATACACTGAGCTAGCTCATAAATACACAGCTGGCTAATCAATACACAGCTAGCTAATAAATACACAGCTAACTAATAAATACACTGAGCTAGGTGATAAATACACAGCTGGCTAATAAATGCACATACAACTAGCTCATAAATACGCAGCTAACTAATAAATACACAACTAGCTCATAAATACACTGAGCTCGCTAATAAATACACTCAGATAGCTAATAAATACACTGAGCTAGGTAATACACTGAGCTACATAATAAATACACAGCTAGCCAATAAATACACTGAGCTAAGTAATAAATACACTGAGCTAGCTAAAAAAATACACTGAGCTAGCTAATAAATACACAGCTAGCTAATAAATACCCAACTAACTAATAAATACACTGAGCTAAATACACTGAGCGAGCTAATAAATACACTGAGCTAGCTGATAAACATACGGCTAATAAATACACAGCTAGCTAATAAATACACAGCTAGCTAATAAATACACAGCTAACTAATAAATACACTGAGCTCAATACACTGAGCGAGCTAATAAATACACTGAGCTAGCTGATAAACATACGGCTAACTAATAAATACACAGCTAGCTAATAAATACACAGCTAGCTAATAAATACACTGAGCTCTCTGGGAACCCAAAACCATTGGCAATCTTCCTGTTAACACAAATGTGCCGATCAATTATTTTAACCTAGTCCATGAAATTTCCAAAATAAGACGTGACTTAATGAGTGTCATAGCAGGAAAAAGTGGTCAGGGAAACTAGAGAAGGCAAGAAGAAGTAATCACAGTTACTGATCGACTGCTCTGTATATTTGAACAGCGACATGGGTAGAGCCTGTTGAGGCTGCACATTAGGTAGTATTTACAGCACATCAAACCATTGCATCCAACAGTCCAATTAGTATTTAGCAAAACATTAATTTTCATTTATGTCGCACCTCTAACATAGTAAAAACATCACAAGGTGCTTCACAGCGGCATAATCAAAAAATGGATGCTGGGCCAAAGAGGGGTAACCCACAGCTTGATTAAGATGGTGATTTAAGGAGAGCTTTATAGCAGGGATTTAGAGAGCGTGGGGCCAGAAGACACGGCCACTAATGGTGGGGCATGGTGGAGGGTTATTTTGGGTACAAGAATTGATATGGAGGGAGAGGTTTAGTGAGGACAGGTGGACAATTAATTCAGAGAGGGCTGGTTGAATTGAGATGCAGATTCAAATAATTGAGGATTGAGCTCGAAGCAGGGTCTGAGGAGGGAGCATATCTTAGTGCGGGAGAAGACACAGGGATGGGGCTTAAAGGAGCGGTAGACAGAGGATTGTAAAGGGGAGGTGAGGGAGATGGAGTAAAGTGAGATGCTGGAAGAAGTGAAAGTGTTAGCGACCAAGGTGTGATTTTTGTGGTCAAAGCCATACTCCCGCCATGTCTGTTTGGGCGAGACATCTAACAGAACGTAGAGCTAGGCTTCGGTCGGAGAAAGATATCGCCACCCATGAACCAATTTTCTGTCAAAGCCAGGATATCAATTGGATTGTGGATTGCAAGGACCTTATTCAGAAGTGAACAGGAGATCTGGAGGGAAATGAAGAGGGGGGTGATTGTGATCTCTGGCCGAGTCCAAGAGGGTAGTGTGGGGTGGGTGAGCAGGAGGGGAAGGAGATCCGCTAGTATTTCTGTGTCCTTGCATTTTTATCTCTTTCTTATTTTAATTTTCAGAGTAATTTACAAAGGAAATGGAGATGGACTTGCATCGTAAAGTGTCTTGAGTTAGATCCCAATTGCAATTTGAGTTTCTTTTCTCTTATGACACACTGAACTTTAACCCAGCATTATAGAAGCTGCCCATGTCCTAACCCACACCAAGTCCCGCTCACCCATCACCCCTGTGCTCGCTGCCCCCGTGTCCTAACCCGCACCAAGTCCCGCTCACCCATCACCCCTGTGCTTGCTGACCTACATTGGCTCCCAGTTAAGCAATGCCTCGATTTCAAAATTCTCATTCTTGTTTACAAATCCCTCCATGGCCTCGTCCCTCCCTATCTCTGTAATCTCCTTCACAATCCCATAACCCCCCCCCCCCCCGCCAGAGATATCTGCGCTCCTCAAATTGTGGCCTCGAGAATCCCTGATTTTAATCGCTCAACCATTGGTGGCCATGCCTTCAGCTGCCTAGGCCCTGAGCTCTGGAATTCCCTCCTTAAAGTCTAAAGCATCGTCGTTATCAAGATAGGCTAAAAGAGCTGTGACTCTTTACCTTAGAGCAGCGTAGACTTTGGGGAGGGCGGGGAGATATGATTGAGGGGAATAGATGGTGTTCCAGCTGACCGTTTTTTTCAATTAAATAGGTTAGGCAGGATCTGGGGTCACAAATTTAAGTTGTATAGGGCTAGATCTAGGTTGGACATCAGGAGGTGGTTCTTTTCCCAGAGAATAGTGGACCTCTGGAACAAGCTGCCGTTTGTGTGGTGGATGCAGACTCACTGAATTCCTTCAGGTGAAAGCTGGATGTGTTTCTGGCTGGGGTGGAGATTAACTCTTACAGAAGGTAGGTACTGCAGGGAATTCAAGGCCAGAGTGATCTCCTAGATGGGTCGGAGATGGATTTCCCAGATTTTTTCCCCCAAATTGGCCTGGGTTTTTAATGTTTTTTTTTCCCCCTCTCCCAGGTGATCCCATGGTTTGAGGTGGGATGGAGTGTACATGTTGTGATACACAAGGTATTGCAATTGTGCGGGACAGGCTCGATGGACCAGATGGTCTTCGCCTGTCCGTCATTGTTTGTAAACCTCTCTATCCTCCTTTAAAAAGCTCTTGTGTGTTGTACTTGCCGTCGATCACGATGGGAAATAACTGGAATCCAATTCATGGTAGAATGTTGTTTATTTACAGAAAAACCCAGAGGATGAGAATCCGGGGAGGACACTAGCATGGCATCCTGGTCATCTACTGCTCTCCGTTTACTCCATCCGCAGCATTGAACAACTGCTTCCTTTCTTCAATGTGCTCAGCCAGTTTTTCTCCAACAAAGTCACCAGCAGGTTTACAGGATACTTGGGGAGCCCTGTTCCATACACAAACTCATTCTCAAACAAAGACATTAAAATTGAGAACCAGAAAGCATTCTGGAGCAAAGCCAGACAGAAAATTGAAGAGGTACTTGAGAAGGATTTCCTAGAAGGTGTCATAAAAGCATAATAGTGTCGCGCTGGAGGTAGTGTAAGCTCTCAATAGTTGGCAAGGTGTACATTTTAGTTTGTATTTAAATCAGGAACTCATTTCAAGGATGTACTTATATTAAATTTTAATTGTACAGATTGTGTCCTGAATGTTGAATTATGAATGGGATTTTGTCACGTGTTGTTGGCTCATATTGATTATGGTGCCAGAAATGTAAATTACTGTACTATTCCATTCCATTCTAAATAAGTGCACTCGTGATAAATGCTGCAAGCGATGACCTATTAAATGTGTATTTTGATTGCAATTTATGTGTGTTCAGGATAGTCTATTCTATAGTTATTACATCGACATCGGATCAACGAACGAGAGCAGATCAAGATCCCATTGTAGTCAGTCATACAGGATGACTGAATTCTGGAGCGCACAGTTAACAACAGAGAAGTCCGATAACAGCAAGAGGAATGAAGGTGGGGGATGAAGTCACTGAGGCGATGCATTATTCAGTTCTAAGGTTGCAATCTCCGCAGTCAGCAAGGGTTTGTTATCCTACTACACTCATGGTGTTGGGGTAATATATTAGCATGGATAGAGGATTGGTTAACTAACAGAAAACAGAGAATCGGGATAAATGGTTCATTCTCTGGTTGGCAAGCTGTAACTAGTGGCTCAACTATTTACAATCTATATTAATGACTTGGATGAAGGGACTGAGTGTAACGTAGCCAAGTTTGCTGACGATACAAAGATAGGTGGGAAAGTAAATTGTGAGGACACACATAATCTGCAAATGGATATAGACAGGCTAAGTGAGTGGGCATGAATTTGGCAGATGGAGTATAATGTGAGGTTATCTACTTTGGTAGGAAGAATAGAAAAGCAAAATATTATTTAAATGGAGAAGGACTACAAAATGCTGCAGCACAGAGGGATCTGGGGGTCCTTGTGCATGAAATACAAACAGTTAATATGCAGGTACAGCAAGTAATCAGGAAGGCAAATGGAATATTGGCCTTTATTGCAAGGGGGATAGAGTATAAAAGCAGAGAAGTCCTGCTACAGGGAATTGGTGAGGCCACACCTGGAGTACTGCGTACAGTTTTGGTCTCCTTATTTAAGGAGGGATATATTTGTTTTGGAGGCTGTTCAGAGAAGGTTCACGAAGTTGATTCTGGACATGAAGGGGTTGTCGTATGAAGAAAGGTTGAGCCTATACTCATTGGAGTTCAGAAGAATGAGAGGTGATCTTATTGAAACATACAAGATTCTGAGGGGGCTTGACAGGGTAGATGCAGAGAGGATGTTTCCCCTTGTGGGGAAATCTAGAACTAGGGGGCATAGTTTCAGAATAAGGGGTCGCCCATTTAAAACGGAAATGAGGAGGAATTTCTTCTGAGGGTCGTGAATCTTTGGGATTCTCTGCCCCAGAGACCTGTGGAGGCTGGGTCATTGAATATATTTAAGGTGGAGATAGACAGATTTTTGAATCATAAGGGAGTCAGCAGGAAAGTAGAGTTGAGGCTAAGAAAATCAGCCATGATCTTATTAAATGGCAGAGCAGGCTCGAGGGGCCAAATGGCCTATGCCTGCTCCTATTTCTTATGTTCTATGGTCATGTCAATAATTTGCAAATATTATCACAGATTTTGGCTGGTCCACAGAGATGTGGCTTTACTGTGTCCATGAAAACCATTTGCAGCTATTTACATAATAGAAATGTGTTCCATGTTCCCATGAATTTGCATCTGTTTATATCAAGAGATTGGTGATGGCTGCACTACTAAAACCTGCAGCCCCATAAAATTGAAATGGACAATCCTGCAAATAGGATGGTTACCTGGATTGAGGAGTGGTTAGTCGGGGATTGCGGGGGCTGTAGGTTGGAGATGCCTGTGTTTAGGGACGTTGTTCAATACCCTGATACATTGGGAGCTTCAGACATTTCATCACCAACTTGCTCGTTTTCCAACACACATGCAGTCCTATAACTAAGTGCATAGAAATCAAGATCAGATTACTGTTTGCTCAGGGATTTGAGATAGTCTTCCAGGGGTGTGCTCCATAGTACCCCATTCTGTTGGCTGAGAAAGAACATCAGCTTTGTCATAATAGGAGCAGGAGTAGGCCATTTCACCCCTCGTGCCTGCTCCACCATTCAATAAGATCATGGCTGATCCGATCATGGACTCAGCTCCACTTCTCTGCCTGCTCCCCAGAACCCCTTATTCCCTTATCACTCAACAATCTATCTCTGCCTTAAATATATTCAATGACCCAGCTCTCTGGGGCAGAGAATTCCAAAGATTTACAACCCTCAGAAGAAATTCCTCATCTCAGAATAAGGGACCACCAATTTAAAACTAAGACTATCTCCCCTAGTTTTAGTTGTCCCCTCCTCTCCTCTCCACATCCACCTTGTTGAACCCCCTCATTATTTTATATGTTTTGAAAAGATCACCTCTCATTCTTCTGAACTCCAATGAGCATAGTCCCCAACCTACTGCTCAATTAAAAGTCTACACACTAAAGCACAAGAAATAAAGCAAGTGAATGAGAAGTACATCAGGTTAAAGGCTATGACTAAGTGGCCATCACGGAGACTTCACTACGACTGGGAGATAAATATTTCTTAGCAAGGCCTTTAGAAAGCTTGATAGCAATGTGAGACATGTATGTGCACCTTGGTGATAGTGACTGAGCACAACCCAATTCCTTGCATCTACCGTACTTTGACCACGTAACAGTTTATGACATTCATTATGTAATGGCATCAATTGACAAGAGTAGGTTGAAATTGGTAGAACATGTTTATTTTTGGCAGAATCCATCTGATTTGATTATAAACAGAGCATAATATGATGACTGTTACAGTCTTCCGGAGCAACATCACCAATGAGGAATTATAAAGGCAATTAGTTAAAACAGATGTGACAGATCTTTCATTAAGTCATAAGAAGCATGAGTAGGCTACCTGGCCCCCTCGAGCCATACTTTTTCCTACAAATCAGTCATCATAGATGATCAATGGTTTAATAATTTAAAAGTCGACACTGAACAGGATACCATTATACCCAACACCATTTCTATGGTGTCCAGGCCCAAATTCAAACTACTTTTGAAGCAAGTTTGGAATAATGCAGTCTGACTTGAAATTACAAACCTTCATGATGAGCAAATATTGCACTTTCTAGTTTGAAAGGAAAACTTCCGCGCTCTCCTTCACGGTTACAATTATTAATGAACTCGACTGGCATTGGCATATCTTGCATATCACCGTGAGCAGACCGATGTCCCACTGCTTTCTGACAGGTTACTTGGAGCGTCGTATTTTGAGATAAAAAGGAAAACCAGTAGGGGCTACAATTAATTTTGTGAACCAGCTCTACGGAATTCTGCCAAAGACGGGCATCATTTCAGAAAAGGGGCAGCTTGTTCCTGGAGCTCAGAATAAAGCCAACCTGTTTTGGGGGAGGGGGAAGACTGCAGGATTTCACTCTCATCGTTCCTCTGCACCCATAACCCTGTAAAACCGATGAGGTTCCATTTATTCAGCAGGAAGGGAATATAAATACTGTACAGAAGAAACAGTTTACAGCATTCATTTTACCCATCTTATGCTATACTAGAACGTGTTGTACCTGTTTCGCTCCCCCACCTCCATTCTGACAATGTTATCAATGTCGAACAGTTATAAGAACATAAGAAATAGGAACAGGAGTGGGCCATACAGCCCCTCGAGCCTGCTCCTCCATTCAAAGATCATGGCTGATCTGATCATGGACTCCGCTCCCCATATAACCCCTTATCGTTTAAGAAACTGTCTATTTCTGTCTTAAATTTATTCAATGACCCAGCTTCCACAGTTCTCTGAGGCAGCCAATTCCACAGATTTACAACCCTCAGAGAAGAAATTTCTCCTCATCGCTGTTTTAAATCCAGCATCATTTCCAGTCTAATCACGGATGTGGTACACAAGTATGCATTGGCCGCCACAGCACACCTCCAATTGTAAACTTAAATGAGGGGGGGGGGGGGGGGGGGAGGGAGAGAGGGAGGGGAGAGGGGAGAGGGGTGGGGGGACGGGGACATAGTGAATTGTTTCAATCTGAAAGAAAGGCTCAAAAATCATCTCGAGCATGAATCAATGTATGCTGCTACCTTGCAAGACCATTCAAACTTCATTCTCCTGGCTCATGACACTACTCTACCATTAAAACATTACTGCCTTGTGACACAGAATAAGGAGTTATCCCAAGTGCATCCTGTAAACAGAAGTTCCTGCTCTTGCGTAGGGTGTTTTTTCTTTGCTGTATTCATGTCCGGGCTAAAAAGGTGAATGCAATCTATTTATCAAAATTAGTAATTCCCATTACTACTTGATTGCAGGTTAATTGAAGCTGCACGTTTAGTTTTGAAAGATTACAGGAATTCCAGTTACCCGCCACAGTACCCATGGATGTGGTGTTAATGGAAAGTAAAGAGTGCAAATAGACACATCCACCATTTATTTTATTTTTCTCAATGCAGCAATGTTGGTTCCTCTCCCATTCCTCCAGCCAATTTGTAAACAACAAGGCTCACTTCATGTGCCAGAGTATCTGCATTAGTCTGCAAAACAAACATAAATTGTACTTTACAGGGCTGTGAACAAAAATCTATTCTATTTAGAATCTGTCACTTGTCAACAGCTGATAAAGTAGTGACCTGACGAAGGAACACATTATGTACACTACAGTGTCTGAGTGCTTAGAGCGTTTCTTTAGGCTCAGTGAAGTACAGACAAGACATAATCCATGCTGATCACGATCAAATGTAGCACTTTGTCAATAGTGTATGTTATTTCTGCAGTTAAAATAGTTGCTACAGCTATACAGGGTATTGGTGAGGCCACACCTGGAACACTGTGCAGTTTTGGTTTCCATATTTAAGAAAGGATATACTTGCTTCGGAGGCAGTTCAGAGAAGGTTCACTAGGTTGATTCTGGAGATGAGGGGGTTGACTTATGAGGAAAGGTTGAGTAGGTTGGGCCTCTACTCATTGGAATTCAGAAGAATGAGAGGTGATCGTATAAGATTATGAGGGGGCTTGACAAGTTGGATGCAGAGAGGAGACTAGAACTAGGGGCATAATCCTAGAATAAGGGACCGCCCATTTAAAACTGAGATGAGAAATTTGAGGGTTGTGGATCTGTGAAATTTGCTGCCTCAGAGAGCTGTGGAAGCTGGGACACTGAATAAATTTAAGTCAGAGATAGACAGTTTCTTAACCGATAAGGGGTTATGGAGAGCGGACAGGGAAGTGGAGCTGAGTCCATGATCAGATCAGCCATGATCTTATTGAATGGCGGAGCAGGCTCGAGGGGGCCGTATGGCCTACTCCTGCTCCTATTTCTTATGTTCTTATTAAATGGGTTGGTTAAAAAGAATCTCACACAACACACTCTAGATTGCAAGAGAATCCACATTTAACCTGTAATGTAGCCCTCCTGTAGATTACATAGAAACAGGTGCTTACTTGGTTCTGAAATTAGTCCATGAACTGTTCGGTAAATAAGGGAAATGTCCTCAGTTCATCCAGGCGTTAAAAAAGCAGCTGATGAAGGAGACATCTGAGAGCACAAATCCACAGCAGCAGACTGACTCTGCACAGTCACCACCTGTCCTGAATGGTGAAATATATCTATTTGGTGCCCTTTGTCCAATGGGAATGATGGGGGTTATATCAGACACCAATTTGCAGCAGATTTTTTAGTTCTTCTATTCCATTATTCCGGAGAGATTACCCAAAGGCTCCACGAGATTAAACTAAGCCTCATGCACAAGTTTGTACAATGGATGATGGACCTGGGTTGGTATTATAAGGAGAGTTTTCAAAGTATAAGAACATAAGAAATAGGAGCAGGAGTAGGCCACCTGGCCCCTCGAGCCTGCTCCGCCATTTAATAAGATCATGGCTGATCTGATCATGGACTCAGCTCCACTTCTCTGCCCGTTCTTCCATAATCGCTCAAAAATCTATCTATCTCCACCTTAAATATATTCAAGCCTCCAGAGCTCTCTGGGGTGGAGAATTCCACAGATTTACAACCCTCATCTCAGTTTTAAAAGGGCAACCCCTTATTCTGAAACTATGCCCCTTAGTTCTAGATACCCCACGAGGGGAACCATCCTCTCTGCCTCTACTTTGTCGAGCCCCCTCAGAATCTTCTATGTTTCAATAAGATCCCCTCTCATTCTTCTAAACTCCAGTGACTCAACCTTTCTTCATAAATCAACCCTTTCATCTCAGGAATCAACCTAGTGAATCTTCTCTGAACAGCCTCCCTCCTTAAATACAGAGACCAAAACTGTACACTGTACTCCAGGTGTGGCCTCACCAATACCCTGTACAATTGTAGCAGGACTTCTCTGCTTTTATACTCTATCCCCCTTGCAATAAAGGCCAACATTCCATTTGCCTTCCTGATCACTTGCTGTACCTGCATGCTAACTTTTTGTGTTTCATGCACAAGGACCCCCAGGTCCCTCTGTACTGCAGCATTTTGTAATTTCTCTCAATTTAAATAATAATTTGCTTTTATATTTTTCCTGCCAAAGTGGATAACTTCACACTTTCTCACATTATACTCCATCTGCCAAATTTTTGCCCACTCACTTAGCCTGTCTATATCCCTTTGCAGATTTTTTGTGTCCTCTTCTCAACTTGCTTTCCCACTTATCTTTGTATCATCAGCAAACTTGGCTACATTACACTCTTGCATCTTTCTGTTTGTAGATCGGAGAAGGTGTAACTTAATGGACTGTAATCAAGTTAAATCGGTATTGATTTGCTGCTAGTGTTTCACTTTTACTTTCAATAAACCCGATTGGTGGTTTATCACCTAATTCGGATAGTCGGGCTATTTCATTCTCTCCAGGATCAGGAGACGACGAGTGGACTCATGTCAACGCCAGTGAGCCAATCTTAGCAAGAGTGTTCTCGTCAACCCCGGGTAATGCTGCATCACCAGATATTGTATATAGAAGATCATCCTGTGGTTTGCAGGGCGTGAAGGCAGACTTGTGTAGGACTCCTGACACTGAACACCAGGGATATCTGGTAAAGCCCGAAAATTGTAATACACCTTCCAGAGGTGTAGTGAAGGCAATTTAAGATGGTGACGAGCCACAACTGGGAACAGTTAGCTCCAAGTGATGCAATGACAAAATTAGATGTTTTTAATCTTCACCCAGTACTACAGCAACACAGATTTATACTGAAACAAGTGCCGTACTTACCTGCGTGTCAGCTTCAGCATACACTCTGACCACATCTTCTGTGCCCGATGGACGTACGAAGGCCCGTGACAAATTGTATTTCTTCACCAGAGCATCAACCTCTTGCTGCAGCCCTGCCGGGGTCACTGCCTGCCTTCCAGCATCCACAGTGGCAATCACTTGTCGATCAGACACCTAGTACAAACCACAACACAAAGGAACACTTGGTACAGCCTTGGGCTCAAGTCTTCAACACATATCCTGACCTCACTGCAGCAAATACTCCTTCAAGTTTACAAAAATTGACTTTCAATTTTGACTACGGTGTTATACAAGAGCTCTGCGATCATGTTTAAATTAATTACTACCCCATTGTTTAATTCTCATCGTTGTTCTAACAATGTGAGGACTAGAGGAGACCCAAGTCCATATCCTGCGAGCTAAGGCTTTGAGAGCTTAGATTAAATCAAAATACATGTATTGTTTTGTGACATAAGCTGGTCAGCTTGGCTCAGTGGTAGCACTAACCTCCGACTCAGAAGGTTGTGCATTCAAGCAACACTCCAGGATTTGAGCACATAATCTAGGCTGACACTCCAGTGCAGTAATAAGGGAGTGCTGCACTGTCGGCGGTGCCTTTTTCTGATGAGACAGTATTTGCCTGATCCCATGCTCTATTGGAAGAGCAGGCAGTTCTTGTAATGATTTGGCCAACATTCATTCTTCAACCAGCACCACAAAGCAGACTAATTAGTCATTCCTTTCATTGCTGTTTGAGGGACCTTGCTGTACACAAATTGCTACATTTACTGACATAACAGTGACTGCAGTTTATAAAAACGTAATTCCTTAGCTGTGAAATGCTTTTGGTCGTCCTGAGGACATTAAAGACACTCTATAAATGAGAGTTGTTTTTCAGTACATTAATGATCTATGGCATCCACTCCCGCCCCAAACAAGGTGAAGGTCTGACTGCTGAAACTACCACGTAAGCTGCAGCAACAGGAAATGATATTCACGTATAGGCAGTCTCTATGGATGCTAGAGGGTCAACGGAACAAAAGGTGCAGAACAAGTAGGGCAAAGGAAACTGGAGGCACAAGAAGCCAGAATCGGAGCAACGCAGAGTTCTCAAGAGGGGTGTAGGGCTGGAGGAGGGTAGAGATAGGGAAGTGTGTAGGGCTGGAGGAGGTTACAGAGATAGGGAGGGGTGCAAGGCTGGAGGAGATTACAGAGATAGGGAGGAGTGTAGGGGCTGGAGGAGGTTACAGATAGGAAGGGGTGTAGGGCTGGAGGAGGTTACAGAGATAGGGAGGGATGTAGGGCTGGAGGATGGTACAGAGATAGGGAGCGGTGTAGGGCTGGAGGAGGTTACAGAGATAGGGAGGGATGTAGGGCTGGAGGATGATACAGAGCTAGGGAGGGGTGTAGGGCTGGAGGAGATTACAGACATAGGGAGGGGTGTAGGGCTGGAGGAGGTTACAGAGATAGGGAGGGGTGTAGGGCTGGAGGAGATTACAGAGATAGGGAGGAGTGTAGGGGCTGGAGGAGGTTACAGAGATAGAGAGGGGTGCAGGGCTGGAGAGGATTACAGAGATAGGGAGGGATGTAGGGGTGGAGGAGGTTACAGATAGGAAGGGGTGTAGGGCTGGAGGAGGTTACAGAGATAGGGAGGGATGTAGGGCTGGAGGATGGTACAGAGATAGGGAGGGGTGTAGGGCTGGAGGAGGTTACAGAGATAGGGAGGGATGTAGGGCTGGAGGATGGTACAGAGATAGGGAGGGGTGTAGGGCTGGAGGAGATTACAGAGATAGGGAGGGGTGTAGGGCTGAAGGAGGTTACAGAGATAGGGAGGGGTGTAGGGCTGGAGGAGGTTGCAGAGATAGGGAGGAGTGTAGGGGCTGGAGGAGGTTACAGAGATAGGGAGGGGTGTAGGAGTTGGAGGAAGTTAGAGATAGGGAGAGGTGTAGCGCTGGAGGAGGTTACAGAGATAGGGAGGGGTGTAGAGGCTGGAGGAGGTTACAAAGATAGAGAGGGGTATAGAGTTGCTGGAGATTACAGAGATAGGGAGCGGTGTAGGGGCTGGAGGAGGTTACAGAGATAGGGAGGGGTGTAGGGCTGAAGGAGATTACAGAGATAGGGAGGGGTGTAGGGCTGGAGGGGATTACAGAGATAGGGAGGGGTATAGGGCTGAAGGAGGTTACAGAGATAGGGAGGGGTGTAGGGGCTGGAGGAGGTTACAGAGATAGGGAGGGGTATAGAGTTGCAGGAGGTTACAAAGATAGAGAGGGGTATAGAGTTGCTGGAGATTACAGAGATAGGGAGCGGTGTAGGGGCTGGAGGAGGTTACAGAGATAGGGAGGGGTGTAGGGCTGAAGGAGATTACAGAGATAGGGAGGGGTGTAGGGCTGGAGGGGATTACAGAGATAGGGAGGGGTATAGGGCTGGAGGAGGTTGCAGAGATAGGGAGGGGTGTAGGGGCTGGAGGAGGTTACAGAGATAGGGAGGGGTATGGAGTTGCAGGAGATTACAGAGATAGGGAGGAGTGTAGTGGCTGGAGGTGATTACAGAGATAGGGAGGGGTGTAGGGCTGGAGGAGATTACAGAGATAGGGAGGAGTGTAGGGGCTGGAGGAGGTTACAGAGATAGGGAGGGGTGTAGGGCTGGAGGAGATTACAGAGATAGAGAGGGGTGTAGGGCTGGAGGATGGTACAGAGCTAGGGAGGGGTGTCGGGCTGGAGGAGATTACAGAGATAGGGAGGGGTGTAGGGCTGGAGGAGGTTACAGAGATACGGAGGAGTGTAGGGGCTGGAGGAGGGTACAGAGATAGGTAATGGTGTAGGGCTGGAGGAGGGTAGAGATAGGGAATGGTGTAGGGCTGGAGGAGGGTACAGAGATAGGGAATGGTGTAGGGCTGGAGGAGGTTAGAGATAGGGAGGGGTGTAGGGGCTAGAGGAGGTTACAGAGATAGGGAGGGGTTAGGGGCTAGAGGAGGTTACAGAGATAGGGAGGGGTTAGGGGCTAGAGGAGGTTACAGAGATAGGGAGGTGTG
The DNA here is from genome assembly GCF_044704955.1 of Pristiophorus japonicus. NCBI lineage: Eukaryota > Metazoa > Chordata > Chondrichthyes > Pristiophoridae > Pristiophorus > Pristiophorus japonicus. The sequence continues at coordinate 28,542 of NW_027250728.1, read as the reverse complement.
TAGCGGCTGGAGGAGGTTACAGAGATAGGGAGGGGTGTAGGGCTGGAGGAGGTTACAGAGATAGGGAGAGGTGTAGAGGCTAGAGGTGAGGAGCAGCAAGGCCATGGAGTGATTAAAACACGAGGATTAAAATTGGGAATTTGAGGAGTAACCGGGTCAGGAGCAAATCGAGGTCAGCGAGGACAGGTGATAGATGAACGGAAATTAGTGCGAGTTAGGAAATTCAGAGTTTTGGATGACCTCAAGTTTACGGAGGGTGGGAGATGGGAGACGGAGCTGGAATAATGAAGGTTGATCAAAAGAAAACAAAAAGGATTGCCAGTGAAATGCAAAGGCAGCCTGCAGGGAAAGGGCCCTAGTCATTTAGGTTGTCCCTCTCCAGTCCGGGTCTCCCTGGTCCGGAAACCTCCCTGGTCCGGCATCAGTTAAAGGTGCAGTGGGATGCTTTTGGCCATAACTCTAGATGCCGAATCGGTTGGGCAGGTCGATGATTCTGGAGGAATTCTGCTGGTTATATGGAAATTGTTAAACCTTTTTGGGGTGAGAATTTTTTTCCATTTTTGCCTATTTTTTGGATTTTTGGTCAGGCTGCCTGAAGCCTGGCAGAGGCGGGGGCTTAGGCGCCCCTGCGCGAGGGACTGCACACAACCCGATTAATCCCCTAAAGGGGTTCCGAAGTGGTCTAACAGACCAGAGTTCAGGACAGGGAGCCTGGGGTGCCAAAATCCGCCCCCCCCCCACCCCCGCCTTTCTGGAAGTCCGGTGAGACTGGATTCGACTGCCTTAACAGATCGGCGATTGAAGGTTTCCCGCTCGGGGAAGCGAATTGCTCCAGCAAAGTGGCCATGTGCATTTACTGGACGGGGAGTCCGAGCCTGGGGTTAGCGACAGCTGTCGCTGTCGTTGTGCAGATGGTCGGGGATGGGGGCGGGGGAGGGGAATCGGGGATGTGGGGGGGGGGGGAAACAGGTCTGGGCCGGAACCGCCAGTTTTTTCAGCTCAATCCCACCTTGCACCTTAAAACAAAAAACCTGGTGGTTATTTAGGGCAAATCCGAGGTGGCTGCAGATCTCTGGTTGAGAACCCCTCAGCCAATGGGTTCTAGGAGCAGCTATTAACTGGCAGAGTGAACTCTGCAGCCTCACCACAGAGTGCTTCACTGCCACCTCCCGTGGTCCGGAACATTCTCTGGTCCGGCACCGGTCAGGTCCCAAGGGTGCCGGACCAGAGAGGTCCAACTGTAATGTGACCAGGCAATGCTGCTTCCTGATTGGCTGCCCAGCTTCTGCTAGTTCCCAGTTACCCTCCGTCACCCTGTTCCCCGGCATCACAGCTTGTTCCTGATTCTCTTCCACGGTTATCCAAAGCATCACGCACCACACAGTTAATATTCTGCCTACTCATTCTGAGGCACCTTGTAGAGCATCACCCAGTGTGGTCCCAATATCAGAACTATTGACGGAGCACTTCAGATGTCTGTTCGGTTTTATTCCTGCCTCATTATAGGCTGTTGCTTCGCTGTGTCGCACGTCACATTTGGCGCGGGTCACCTGTACACCTGAGGACTTGACTGGAATAAGTGGGGAACCCACAATTCCCTTCAAATCGGGGCATCCTATGTGCACCCTTTCACAAGCAGAATTGTTTGCAGACACTTGGGCCTTGATGGAGGGGTAACCCTTTCAGTTAATGAGGACCATTTGATGTTGCACAGGGGCTTAAATATCGACATGTATTAAAGCAATGTGCCCTCTACCCGAGGATTAAACATATCTTTCAACAAGTGCTGTCAGCCCCTCCTGCTGCTCCATCCCAAAGCTGGATTTAACACAGTCACCAGCATCTCAACACAGAGCCTCTGTGACATCATTGTGCGGTGGCAAATCACAAACGAGCTGATTCTTGCCGTTGCTTGGGTGACCCCGTGATCAAAATGAAGACAGCCAAAGTCAGGTTTGCACCATTAGCGATATAGTGCAGATGTTGCAGTGGGAGTAATGGGAGAAGCTCCTTCAGTTATGTGTAGAGTCAGCAAAGACTGTTCTGGGCCATTGAAGGGTGTTCAAGAATAGGTTACCAAGGTGCTGGTCATGGCAGGGATATTAATTAGCACTTTGCATCAGTCTTCATCCTTGAAGATGGTGCTCGACTATTAGAATTTAATAATGTTACTAACAAAACTGGTAATATTAACATCGATGAACATAATTGTTTTGGAAATAATTAAGAACTTGAAAACAGATAGATGATATCCACCCGAGGATCCTCATTTTTTTTTTGTCGTTCTTTGCTGGCTTTTAAAAGTTTCCCAATCCTCTGCCCTCCCACTAGTCTTGGCCACATTGTATGTCCTTGTTTTCAATTTGATACCATCCCTTATTTCCTTAGTTAGCCACGGATAGTTATCCCTCTCTTACAGCCTTTCCTTCTCATTGGAATATATTTTTGTTGAGAGTTATGAAATATCTCCTTAAATGTCTGCCACTGCTCATCAACCATCCCACTCTGTAATCTATTTTCCCAGTCAACTTTAGCCAACGCTACCCAATACCTTTGTAGTTTCCTTTATTTAAGCTTAGGACACTGATTTAAGAACCAATTTCCTCACCCTCCAATTGAATTTGAAATTCAACCATGTTATGGTCACTCATTCCTAGAGGATCCTTTACTACGAGATCATTGATTAATCCTGTCTCATTACACAGTACCAGATCTGAGATAGCCTGGGCCATGTGGGAGGTGGGACATGTGCCGTGCGAGCCCCTAGCCTGTATTTTTAATAGCTCAATGCACTCTGGAATGGTTCCTATAGACTGGAAAGAGGCCAATGTTGTCCCTATCTTTAAAAAAAGATGACAAGACAGACTCCAGTAACTATAGGCCCATCAGTTTTATATCAGCAATAGGTAAGATGCTTGAAGGAATCGTTAGGGATGCAATACATGAATGCTTAGATAGAGAGGGATACCCAACATGGCTTCATAAAAAGGTCATGTCTTACAAATCTAACTGTATTTTTTGAAGAAGTTACAAAGTTAGTGGATGTGGGAAGCCCAGTAGACATTGTCTAGTTAGACTTCCAAAAAGCTTTTGATAAGCTTCTCTATAAGAGCCTCTGGTATTAGTGGAAATATATTGAGTTGGATTCAGAACTGGCTGGCAGGACGCAGGCAAAGAGCAGTTATAGATAGATTTGGATCTGTTTGGAGACCGGTCACCAGTGGTGTCCCGCAGGGATCAGTGTTGGGACCGTTGCTTTTTACTGGTTTTATTAATGATCTGGACTTTGGGGTTGGGAGCACGATCTGCAAAAGATGATACCAAGATCTGTGTGACTGTTAGGACTGGAGATGATGATAGAAATTTACAACATTTCGGCCCATCGTGTCCGCGTCGGCCAACCAAGAGCTACCCAGCCTAATCCCACTTTCCAGCTCTTGGTCTGTAGCCCTGTAGGTTACGGTACTTCAAGTGCACACCCAAGTACTTTTTAAATGTGGTGAGGGTTTCTGCCTCTACCACCCTTTCAGGCAGAGTTCCAGACCCCCACCATCCTCTGAGTGAAGACATTTCTCCTCAAATCCCCTCTAAACCTTCTACCAATTACTTTAAATCTGTGCCCCCTGGTTGTTAACCCCTCTCAGCTAAGGGAAATAGGTCCTTCCTATCCACTCTCTCTAGGCCCCTCATCATTTTATACACCTCAATAAAGTCTCCCCTCAGCCTCCTCTGTTCCAGAGAAAACAAACCCAGCCTATCCGATCTTTCCTCATAGCTAAAATTCTCCAGTCCAGGCAACATCCTCGTAAACCTCCTCCATACCCTCTCCAGTGCAATCACATCTTTCCTGTAATGTGATGACTAGAACTGCACGCAGTACTCCAGCTGTGGCCTAACTAATGTTTCATAAAGTTCCTGCTCCTCCTCGCCCTCCCCCTCCTGCTCCTCCTTTTCCTGAGGTGGTGCAGCTATGCCTGGTGGCGATGGCCAGGTTGTGCAGCATGCAGCAGACGATGACGAAAGGGACACCCGTTCAATAGAACCGTTGCTCGAACACTCCGTTGGCCTGCTCAATGATGTTCCTGGTCGCAGAATGGCTGTCATTGTACGAGTGCTGGGCAGCAGTGTTGGGGTTGTGGAGGGGAATCATGAGCCAGGTGGAGAGTGGAGAGCCCTTGTCTCAGAGCAGCCAGCTGTGTGCTTCATTTGGGGGCTGGAACAGAGCTGGCAGACCGGTCTGGGGCAGGATGAAGGCATCGTGGCAGCTGCCAGGATAGCGGGCATTGACAGTGAGGATTTGCTGTGTGTGGTCACACACCAGCTGCACATTCAGTGAGCGGAACCCTTTGCAGTTACGGAATATCTCAGGATTGTGATGCGGTGCCTGCACCATGGGGAAGCCCGCTATCCCGGCCAAGCTACATGCACGCTGATGCTGCTTCTCTCTGGTTATGGGGAAGGAGATGTAGTCCCTCCTCCTTCTGTACAGAACATCTGTGAACTCGCGGATGCAGCAATGGACGGCAAACTGCGGGATGTTAGGTATGTCTCCTGTTACACACTGGAAGCATCCGCTGGCCTGGAAATTGAGGGCGATGGAGACCTTGACTGTCACTGAGAGAGCTGTCCTCTCCCTGGTCTGAGGCTCGAGGTCTGGTTGCAGGAGGTGACAGAGCTCTGTGACCATGTGCTTGTTGAAACGCAGCCTTTGCACACACTGCTCCTCAGTAACATTAATGTAGGAGAACTGCTTCCAGAGTACCCTGGGAGGGTAAGGCTTCCTGTTACCAGCCCTGTGGTGCCTTCACCCTCTGGCAACATTTTGCCATGGTTCTCCCTGTCCTGCTGCCTGTCTCTCCCCGGGCCCCTCCCGCTCCCCGGGCCCCTCCCCCTCCCCAGGCCTCTCCCCCTCCCTCTCCCCGGGTCCCTCCCCCTCCCTCTCTCCAGGCCCCTGCCGCTCCCTCTCTCCAGGCCCCTCCCCCTCCCTCTACCCTGCCCCTCCCTCTCCCTATCCCTGTGGAGCTCGCTCTCTGTCGTTGTCTTTCTCTCTCCCTCTCTCGACGCCTTTAACTCTGCAATTGCCTCGCCTTTGTCTTTGCCCAAGCACCCCCTGCCGGTGACACGGAGCTGGAGGTCGAGTGCCAGCACGCCTCCATGAAGCGACAGAAATATTGTAAGTTCAAAACTGCCGTGAATTATACAGGGGAAATTTAGGAGGCAGAAGACTCCTTGAAATAAAAATCGCTGCTGTCGGTCCACCAGACACTCCGCCTTACTGTTGGAAAGCGGTAAATAGTAATGGCCGACAGAAAATTGTTTGCAAGACGACACCTTTAAATAGCGCTGCTCCATCCAGTTTCCGACTGCAGCTCGACAGCTGAAGCTGTCCTGGTCATTGCCGGGCACTAAGGTAATCTGTGCGGGGCAACTGAACTTGCGGGGCAGTAAGGGGGCGATATCACGTAGCACCTCCCCAAAACCCCCGCCCAGTTCCGCAGGAGCGACGTTTGCGCCATGCCCGGACAAAAAACATTTTGCGCCCCGTATCTTTGAAATGAATGCTGTGTAGAGTAAAGGATGGACTCACCTTCACTTTCAGTTGTCTGTTTGGAAGGTCAGTGTAAATGAAATCCCACTGCTGGATAGTGAAGCCCTTGATGGACAGGATGGCCTCTATTGTCAGTAGGTCTGATATGGCATCACCCACAGTCTGTAAAGGCAGAATCAGAGCTCAGAGTAAATGTGACTGCTTAATCCTGCTCTTCAAAGATCTTGCCAAACACAGCTAAAATAGTCAGATGGTACTTCCCATCAGTAAAAGGAAACCTTTAGTTAAGATAGGTAGATTTTGCTTGCATGATTACAGGACAAGCAATATTCACTTGCCGTAGGATTAAGCTGTTCAATTTTAAGGAAAAATCTATAGCGATACGACTGTTGTTCACCAACACCCGCCCACCCCTGGTGCACTGTCGTAGGAGGGCATCACGCGAATGCCAGGAGCTTCTGCAGCTCAAGGAGGTGAGAGAATGTCCAGGCCCTTCATTGGCACTGGAGGAAATTCTCAGCATGCAGCCCATCAAGAGGTATTGGGAAGGTGGACATCAAATAGCTATGTAAAGCACATTGCAAAGGAGGAGGAGTATAAATATAGGGAGGTCCTGCTACAACTGTACAGGGTATTGGCGAGGCCACACCTGGAGTACTGCGTACAGTTTTGGTCTCCGTATTTAAGGAAGGATATACTTGCATTAGAGGCTGTTCAGAGAAGGTTCACTAGGTTGATTCCAGAGATGAGGGGGTTGTCATATGAAAAAAGATTGAGCAGGTTGGGCCTATACTCATTAGAGTTTAGAAGAGTGAGAGGTGATCTTATTGAAATATATAAAATTCTGAGGAGGTTTGACAGGATGCAGAGGATGTTTCCCCTCATGCGGGAATCTCGAACTAGGGGGCAAAGTTTCAGAATAAGGGGTCGCCCATTTAAAATGAGGAGGAATTTCTTCTCTCAGAGGGTCGTGAATGTTTGGAATTCTCTACCCCAGAGAGCTGTGGAGGCTGGGCCATTGAATATATATAAGGCGGAGATACAGATTTTTGAGCGATAAGGGAATGAAGGGTTATGGGGAGTGGGGTTGAGGCCAAGATCAGATCAGCCATGATCTTATTGAATGGCGGAGCAGGCTCGAGGGGCCGAATGGCCGACTCCTGCTCCTATTTCTTATGTCCTTATTGTTACATGCTAGATTTACCAACGTTTACTCACCTGGTTGATTAGATCAATGATATTTTCAAGCATTTTAGCTGCACTGCTTTTCTCTTGCACTTGGCTGTTATCCTGGGCCATCTTTCTGATTTTGTTCTCCGCTGTTTTACTGAAGAGTACCTTGAAAGGGGAAAATATAAGCAAATGCTTTTTCAGATTCACCTAAGGCAGTACAGGCAACTCTCGATTATCCGGGTCCCTCGGGGATTGGACTATGCCAGGTAAACGAGGGGGGGGGCGGTTGAGTGGGGCTGTGTGTGAGCTGTGGGGGGGGCGGGGGGGTGAAGTCTGAGCTCCTTCCACTTCCACGACTGGACAACAAATCACAATATGGGGAAAGTAACACAAATTTACCAGAACATGCTACGCCAGCCTACAATTTAAATCTTTTATTTTATTTCTAAATTGAGTCCTTAATGCAACAGAACAGGTCGTCTCTCAATTCCAAATACCATGAATACTTCGAGAGCACAAATTGGAACAGACCAGACCGCTCTTCCTCCGGACCACCACTTACTGTGCCATGGCCGTTTGCTTCAAAGTAAACCCCAACATCAAACTCCTGGGCTTTATGATGCAAGTATTTCACTCCTGTATTCACACAGTGTACAGGAACCTACGAAAAACCACAAGCAGACACATTAGAAATCCACCTACATACGCAGGCCTCGAAATCCACACACATTATTTTTCTGGGTTTTTTTATTCGTTCCTGGGATCTGGGCATGGGTACTGTGAAGGTGCTCCCACAGTGCGGTTAAGGAGGGAGTTCCAGGATTTTAACCCAGTGACGATGAAGGAACGGCAATATATTTCCAAGTCAGGATGGTGTGTGACTTGGAGGGGAACGTGGAAGTGGTGGTGTTCCCATGTGCCTGCTGCTCTTGTCCTTCTAGGCGGTAGAGGTCGTGTTTTTTTGAGGTGCTGCCAAAGTAGCCTTGGCGAGTTGCTGCAGTGCATCTTGTAGAGAGTACACACTGCAGCCACGATGCACTGATGATGGAGGGAGTGAATGTTTAAGGTAGTGGATGGGGTGCCAATCAAGTGGGCTGCTTTGTCCTGGATGGTGCCGAGCTTCTTGAGTGTTGTGGAGCTTCACTCATCCAGGCAAGTGGAGAGTATTCCATCACACTCCTGACTTGTGCCTTGTAGATGGTGGAAAGGTTTTGGGGAGTCAGGAGGTGAGACACTCGCCGCAGAATACCCAGCCTCTGACCCGCTCTTGTTGCAACAGTATTTATGTGGATGGTCCAGTTAAGTTTCTGCTCAATGGTGACCCCCAGGATGTTGATAGTGGGGGATTCGGCGATGGTAATGCCGTTGAATGTCAAGGGACGGTGGTTAGACTCTTGCTTGTTGGAGATGATCATTGCCTGACGCTTGAGTGGTGTGAATGTTCTGTGTCTATTCTTAACTTAGTGGTTATGTTACTGGACTAGTAATCTGGAGACGCGATCGCAAATTCCACCTCGGCAACTGGGGAACTTAAATTCAGTAAATTAAATAAATCGGGACTAAAAACGGGACGTGTTTATTTGCAACACCTAACGCTCTGATTGGTCCCCTTGGATGACTTTGATTGTTGATTGGTGCCCTTGGATGAAGTCCTGATTGTTGATTGGTCCCCTTGGAGGACAAGACACAGTTTCTCTGGAATGTGTAAATAGATCCTCACTGCTGTGCAATTCGAGCCATTCTGACTGCCTATTCCAGACAGAAGAGAGCTCACTTGGAATCGACAGGGCTCACCCTTCTCCTCCCCCCCTCCCCCAAACAAGTTCCTCGCCCGCCCCACCCAGTTCCTGACCCACCCCCCGCTCTGCCCAGGTCCCTGACCCCCCTCCCAGGTTCCAGTGGTATACAGTCGGGGGTGGGGGGGGGGTGGTCCTGTCCTGGGAATCCTCAACATTGACACCGGACCCCATGAAGTCTCATGGCTTCAGGTCCAGCATGGGCAAGGAAACCTCCTGCTGATTACCACCTACCGCCCTCCCTCAGTTGATGAATCTGTACTCCTTCATGTTAAACACCACTTGGAAGAAGCACTGAGGGTAGCAAGGTGCACAGAATATACTCTGGGTTGGGGACTTCAATGTCCATCACCAAGAGTGGCTCGGTCACTGAAGGACATAGCTGACAGACTGGGCCTGCAGCAGGTGGTGAGAGAACCAACACGAGGGAAAAACCTACTTGACCTTGTTCTCACCAATCTACCTGTCGTAGATGCATCTGTCCATGACATTATTGGTAGCAGTGACCACAGCACAGTCATTGTGGAGACAATGTCCAGTTTTCACATCCATCATGTTGTGTGGCACTATCACACAGTGCTAAATGGGATAGATTCAAAACAGATCGAGCAGCTCAAAACTGGGCATCCATGAGAGGCTGTGGGCCATCAGCAGCAGCAGAATTTATTCCACAACAATCTGTAACCTCCTGGCCCGGCATATCCCTCACTCTACCATTACTATCAACCCTGGTTCAATGAGGAGTGCAGAAGAGCATGCCAGGAGCAGCACCAGATGTACCTAAACATGAGGTGCCAACCTGGGGAACCTCCAACACAGGACTACATGCATGCTAAACAGCGGAAGCAGCATGCCTGAGACAGAGCTAAGCGATCCCACAATCAATGGATCAGATTGAAGCTCTACAGTCCTGAATGGTGGTGGACCATTCAACAACTGACAGGAGGAGGAGGCTCCATGAATATCCCCATCCTCAATGATGGTGGAGACCAGCACGTGAGTGCAAAAGACAAGGCTGAGCATTTCCAACCATCTTCAGCAAGAAGTGCCGAGTGGATGATCAGTCTCGGCCTCCTCCTGAGGTCCCCACCATCACCATCCTGTCTTCAGCCAATTCGATTCACTCCACGTGATATCAAGAAACGACTGAGCGCACTGGAGAGAGCAAAGTCTATGGGCCCTGACAACATCCCAGCTGATGTGCTGAAGACTTGTACTCCAGAACTAGCCGCGCCTCTAGCCAAGCTGTTCCAGTACAGCTACAACACTGGCATCTACCTGGCAATGTGGAAAACTGCCCACAAAAAACAGGACAAATCCAATCCGGCCAATTACCACTCCATCAGTCAAATCTCAATCATCAGCAAAGTGATGGAAGGTGTTGTCGACAGTGCTATCAAGTGGCACTTACTCACCAATAACTTGCTCACAGAGGCTCAGTTTGGGATCTGCCAGGATCACTCGGCTCCAGATCTCATTACAGCCTTGGTCCAAACATGGACAAAAGAGCTGAATTCCAGAAGTGAGGTGAGAGTGACTGCCCTCGACATCAAGGCAGCATTTGACCGAGTGTGGCATCAAGGAGCCCAAGTAAAACTAAAGTCAATGGGAATCAGGGAGAAAACTCTCCACTGGCTGGAGTCATACCTAGCACAAAGGAAGATGGTTGTGGTAGTTGGAGGCCAATCATCTCAGCCCCAGAACATCGCTGCAGGAGTTCCTCAGGGCAGTGTCCTAGGCCCAACTATCTTCAGCTGCTTCATCAATGACCTTCCCTCCATCATAAGGTCAGAAGTGGGGATGTTCGCTGATGATTGCAGTGTTCAGTTCCATTCACAACTACTCAGGTAATGGAGCAGTCCATGCCTGAATGCAGCAACACCTGGAGGACATTCAGGCTTGGGGTGATAAGTGGCAAGTAACATTCGCATCACACAAGTGCCAGGCAATGACCATCTCCAACAAGTGAGAGTCTAACCACCGCCCCTTGACATTCAACAGCATTACCATCGCCAAATCCCCCACCATCAACATCCTGGGGGTCACCATTGATCAGAAACTTAACTGGACCAGCCACATAAATATACTGTGGCAACAAGAGCAGGTCAGAGGCTGGGTATTCTGCGGCGAGTGTCTCACCTCCTGACTCCCCAAAGCCTTTCCACCATCTACAAGGCACAAGTCAGGAGTGTGATGGAATACTCTCCACTTGCCTGGATGAGTGCAGTTCCAACAACACTCAAGAAGCTCGACACCATCCAGGACAAAGCAGCCCGCGTGATTGGCACCCCATCCACCACCTTAAACATTCACTTCCTCCACCACCGACGCACCGTGGCTGCAGTGTGTACCATCTATAAGATGCACTGCAGCAACCCACCAAGGCTTCTTTGGCAGCACCTCCCAAATCCATAACCTCTACCACCTAGAAGGACGAGGGCAGCAGGTGCATGGGAACACCACCACCTCCACGTTCCCCTCCAAGTCACACACCATCCTGATTTGGAAATATATCGCCGTTCCTTCATTGTCATTGGGTCAGAACCTTGGAACGTCCTCCATATGAGAGTACCATCACTACACAGACTGCAGCGGTTCAAGAAGGCAGCTCACCACCACCTTCTCAAGGGCAATTAGGGATGGGCAATAAATGCCGGCCTTGCCAGCGGTGCCCACATTCCAGGAACTAATTTTTTAAAACCTGATTTGTTGTGTTCCTTTCTGCACCGATAGTTGAAAGTCTGTCCAGTAAAGTCACACATAATTTAATTCAGAGGATGTTACTAAAATATGTTAGAAGCAACTTTTGAAACTACTAAAGTTGAGAAATAATCCAATCTCAGAATGTTATTACCTTCATGACCTCTTCAATGTATCTTGTTGAGCTTCCATTTGCATAAGCAGTCTGCACCACTGCTATATGCAAATCCAAATCTGCCTGAGCAATAAAAGAGAGGACAATTAGCTCTACCGTCAATATTCACTCACAGTCCACTCCATATTTGAATCCCTCCAATCTGCTTTCCACCCCTACCACAGTACCGAATCGGCTCTCATCAAAGTCACAAATGACATCCTTTGTGACCGTGAGGATGAGACTAGAGGATGAGACTGGGGAATTAATAATGGGGAACAGGGAAATGGCAGAGACTTTGATCAAATATTTTCTATCGGTCTTCACGGTAGAAGACACTAAAAACATCCCAATAGTGGATAATCAAGGTACTATAGGGAGGGAGGAACTTAATGCAATCACTATCACTAAAGTAGTAGTACTCGGTAAAATAATGGGACTAAAGGCAGACAAGTCCCCTGGATCTGATGGCTTACATCCTAGGATCCTAAAAGAAGTGGCTGCAGAGATAGTGGATGCATCGGTTGTAATCTACCAAAATTCCCTGGATTCTGGGGAGGTCCCAGTGGATTGGAAAACTACAAATGTAACCGCTCTATTTAAAAAAGGAGGCAGACAGAAAGCAGGAAACTATAGACCAGTTAGCCTAACATCTGTCGTTGGGAAAATGCTGGAGTCCATTATTAAGGAAGCAGTAGCAGGACATTTGGAAAAGTATAATTCAATCAAGCAGAGTCAGCATGGTTTTATGAAAGGGAAATCATGTTTGACAAATTTGCTGGAGTTCTTTGTGGATGTAACGAGCAGGGTGGATAAGGGGAACCAGTGGATGTGGTGTATTTGGATTTCCAGAAGGCATTCGATAAGGTGCCACATAAAAGGTTACTACACAAGATAAAAGTTTACTAGGTTGGGGGTAATATATTAGCATGGATAGAGGATTGTCTAACTAACAGAAAACAGAGAGTTGGGATAAATGGTTCATTCTCTGGTTGGCAATCAATAACTAGTGGGGTGCCGCAGGGATCAGTGCTGGGACCCCAACTATTTACAATCTATATTAATGACGGATGAATGGACCGAGTGTAATGCAGACAAGTTTGCTGATGATAAAAAGGATGGGTGGGAAAGCAAATTGTGAGGAGGACACAAAAAATCTGCAAAGGAATATAGACAGGCTAAGTGAGTGGGTAAACATTTGGCAGATGGAATATAATGAAGGAAAATATGAGGTCATCCACTTTGGCAGAAAAAAATCAAAGAGCAAGTTATTATTTAAATGGACAAAATTGAAAAGTGCTGCAGTGCAGCGGGACCTGGGGGTACTTGTACATGAAACACAAAAGGATAGTATGCAGGTACAGCAAGTGATCAGGAAGGCCAATGGAATCTTAGCCTTCATTGCAAAGGGGATGGAGTATAAAAGCAGGGAAGTCTTGTTACAGTTGTACAGGGTATTGGTGAGGCCACACCTGGAATACTGCGTGCAGTTTTGGTTTCCATATTTACGAAAGGATATACTTGCTTTAGAGGCAGTTCAGAGAAGGTTCACTCAGTTGATTCTGGGGATGAGGGGGTTGACTTATGAGGAAAGGTTGAGTAGGTTGGGCCTCTACTCATTGGAATTCAGAAGAATGAGAGGTGATCTTATCGAAACGTATAAGATTATGAGGGGGCTTGACAAGGTGGATGCAGAGAGGATGTTTCAACTGATGGGGGAGACTAGAACTAGAGGGCATGATCTTAGAATAAAGGGTCGCCCATTTAAAACTGAGATGAGGAGAAATTTCTTCTCTCAGAGGGTTGTAAATCTGTGGAATTCGCTGCCTCAGAGAGCTGTGGAAGCTGGGACATTGAATAAATTTAAGACAGAAATAGACAGTTTCTTAAACGATAAGGGGATAAGGGGTTGTGGGGAACGGGCAGGGAGGTGGACCTGAGTCCATGATCAGATCAGCCATGATCTTATTGAATGGCGGAGCAGGCTCAAGGGGCTGTATGGCCTACTCCTGTTCCTATTTCTTATGTTTTTATACTCCATCCCCTTTGTAATAAAGGCCAAGATACCATTGGTCTTCCTGATCACTTGCTGCACCTGCATACTAACCTTTTGTGTTTCATGCACCAGGACCCCCAGGTCCCGCTGTACTGCAGCATTATGCAATTTTTCTCCATTTAAATAATAAGTTGCTCTCCGATTTTTGATAGAGCTTAATAAACGTCAGGACGATCATATAAATGTAACCCTTGGTTTCAAAACTGATGACCTCCAATACATATTTGTTCTGATGTACATTGTATGTTTATTTTTATTTAATTTTTTTACATTTTAAATACAGTTTATGAATATTAACAAAAAAAAATTGCAGGTGTGGAAAATCTGAAGCAGAAGCAGCAAATGCTGGAAACACACAGGTCAGTCAGCATGTGTGGACAGAACAACTGAGTTACGGCTTTCGGTGTTGACCCTTCATCAGACAGTTACAATGAAGGGTCTGTATCTTACATCATGGGCCACCCCGACCTGTGTGAGAACACCCCCGCAGGTCGGGGCTATAATTAGAGCTGGAGCGCCGGACCCTGGAACATCCTGGCGGAGGTGTGGCAAATGAGGGTACAGGGCCCAGAAGAGCCGAGGGCCCAGGGGCAGCATGGGCCAGCCCACACTGCAATGTGTGCATGCACTACGTCCGTGCACAGAGCAGGTCTCCATTAGTCCTGGTTAACCCTTGCCACTGGATAAAGGCCTAGCTCTGTCAAGCCCGTGTGGCGGCTGGTGTGCAACAGTCACCACACGTTAAAAAATCCACGCACAGGCATCTTCCACTCCCTCAACTGGAGTTCAGGACTGGAATGTCGGGTCCTTCATTGAAACATCTGCAAACTCTCGTGGAAACAAGTCATCCTCGTTCAAGGGACCGCCTATGATGTACATGAAGCGTTAACTTATCCGGCCTGTCCACAGATGCTGACTGAGCCCAGCAATATCTGTGTTGGTACGAATATATCAACATAGTTAGCTGTACAGGAAAGTTTTACCTGCGCAAGAAGTTCCTTCAGAAATGTAGTAATTAAGGTTGCGATCTTATCTCCATCAAGAAGGTGGAAGCAGCCAGATTGGTCGATATAATAGTAAACAATTCTATCTGCATCACCGTCAAATGAACAGCTGCGTTCATTGGCCTTCATGTCTAAGCCTGCAGCAATTGAGAATGTGGCCGTTAACATTTTCCTCATCAATAAGGCATGGTTAAACACAAACAATCCTTTCAGTCAGAAGGCAGCCCGCAAAGATTAAAGTTACAAACTAACACAACCTCCTCCTTTACCAATCTCAGCTCGTCAAACAGGGATCTATTGTGGTAGTTTTTAAATTGTAACCAACACAGCGATGAAACAGTTTAGAACGGAGTTACTGCGATAGACTCTGGCATATCGTTCGTCCTTCACAACTGCTCCAATAACCTCTCCAGATCCTGTAATTTGCTATAATTTTTGTCACCGACCTGAAACGTTAACCCTATTTCTCTCTCCACAGATGCTGCCTGACCTGCTGAGTGTTTGCAGCTTTTTCTGTTTTTACCTCCAGATCCTATATATTAACATGACCTGGACCTGACTGCATCCTCGGGTCTTAAAAGAAGTGACTGCAGGGATAGTGGATGCACTGGTTGTAATTTACCAAAATTCCCTGGATTCTGGGGAGATCCCAGCGGATTGGAAAACCGCAAATATAATGCCCCTATTTAAAAAAGGAGGCAGACTTAAAGCAGGGAACTATAGACCAGTTAGCCTAACACCTGCCGTTGGAAAAATGCTGGAGTCCATTATTAAGGAAGCAGTAGCAGGACATTTGGAAAAGCATAATTCAATCAAGCAGAGTCAGCATGGTTTTATGAAAGGGAAATCATGTTTGACAAATTTGCTGGAGTTCTTTGAGAATGTAACGAGCAGGGTGGATAAGGGGGAACCAGTGGATGTGTATTTGGATTTTCAGAAGGCATTCGATAAGGTGCCACATAAAAGGTTGGGGATAATATATTAGCATGGATAGAGGATTGGCTAACTAACAGAAAAGAGAGTTGGGATAAATGGATCATTTTCCAGTTGGCAATCAGTGACTAGTGGGGTGCCGCAGGGATCAGTGCTGGGTGCTCAACTATTTACAATATATATTAATGACTTGGATGAAGGGACCGAGTGTAATGTAGCCAAGTTTGCTGATGATACAAAGATAGATGGGAAAGCAAATTGTGAGGACACAAAAAATCTGCAAAGAAATATAGACAGGCTAAGTGAGTGGACAAAAATTTGGCAGATGGAGTATAATGTGGGAAAATGTGAGGTTATCCACTTTGGCAGAAAAAATAGAAAAGCAAATTATAATTTAAATGGAGAAAAATTGCAAAGTGCTGCAGTACAGAGGGACCTGGGGGTACTTGTGCATGAAACACAAACAGTTGGTATGCAGGTACAGCAAGTGATCAGGAAGGCAAATGGAATGTTGGCCTTTATTACAAGGGGGGTAGAGTATAAAAGCAGAGAAGTCCTGCTACAACTGTACAGGGTATTGGTGAGGACACACCTGGAGTACTGTGTACAGTTTTGGTCTCCGTATTTAAGGAAGGATATACTTGCCTTGGAGGCTGTTCAGAGAAGGTTCACTAGGTTGATTCTGGAGTTGAGGAGATTGACTTATGAGCATAGGTTGAGTAGGTTGGGCCTATACACATTGGAGTCCAGATGAATGAGAGGTGATCTTATCGAAACATATAAGATAACGAGAGGGCTGGACAAGATGGATGCAGAGAGGATATTTCCACTCATAGGGGAAACTAAAACGAGGGGGCATAGTCTCAGAATAAGGGGCTGCCCATTTAAAACTGAGATGAGGAGGAATTTCTTCTCTCAGAGGGTTGGAAATCTGTGGAATTCTCTGCCCCAGAGAGATGTGGAGGCTGGGTCATTGAATATATTTAAGGCAGAGATAACAGATTTTTGAGTGTTAAGGGAATAAAGGGTTATGGGGAGCGGGCAGGGAGGTAGAGCTGAGTCCATGATCGGATCAGCCATGATCTTATTGAATGGCGGCGCAGGCTCGAGGGGCCAAAGGGCCTACTCCTGTTCCTATTTCTTATGTTCTTATAACAATCTGGAAAGCACAATTCTGAGAAAAATAGTGACGTGCCCTTAGGAGGAGAATTTATTTCTGTTAATGGAGTTAAAACGACGTCAATACGAAGTAGCAATGCTGTGAAGTTTGAAGGATACATTTTATAAGTGTCAAAACCAAGAAAGAATCTTAGTAGCAGCACTTTTGACAGCACGCAAGTAAGGACTAATATCTAGTCTATGTACTGTATAGACAGTATTCTAAGTGTAAGTAGTGAAATTTTAAAAAGCTACATGTTATTCACTGAAACAGGCATTATCCTCTTGGGTAAGTCACAACAGAAAGATCACAGAGAATGTACAGTGTAAATTCACCAGGATGATGAAAAACTCTAGTTATGAGGAGAGACTGGAGATCCTGGGACAGTTTCCACTGGAACAGAGAATGCTGAAAGGATAATGAAGCTGTTTTTCAAATTATGAAGGGTTTTGATAGAGTGAATAGGGAAAGACTATGGGCTCCATTTTCCCCAATGATTTGCGCCGTTTTTTTGGAGCAGGCTGCTTTTTCTGGCCTAAGTTGAAGCAAAGAAATATAGGCAGCAGGGGAAAACACATGATGGGTCAAATGGCTGCCTCTTGTAAACATGTCTTGATCCGTTCCATTTTACAAAAGCTTTTCATTCCATGACTTACCTTGAGGTGGCTTCTGCTGAACTTTTACAAAATCCGCTCCACAGAGGTAGTTGAGTTTGCCACTTGTACCATCATTGTGCACCTTTAACAGCAGTTTGTTCTTGAGGTAAGGCTCCAATTCCTGAAGCTTCAGTGCACCAATACCATTTGCCCCATCCACATTCAGTTGCCTCATTTCTTCTGGATGGCAAGGTTTCTGTGGATACACGGAATATTGAAATACATCAGTAAAACGTGTTTGAGGCTAATCGCACAGGCTCCATTTAATCAGAAAAACCAATACAGCTGTAGTCAGCATATCATAATCATCCTCACTGGACTATGTGTAGCAAATTAATCGCACCTTCAACATTAATCGTTTTTTTTCAATGTTTAAAATATTAGACCAATCAGTAGATTGGCAGTTTGGATAATATAAGAAACCACTTCAAGCTTGCACAGCAGTTGATGCATATCAGAACAGTGAAGCGAGACCTTTACTGACTTTTGCCTGTTTTAAACAGTCACACCTTATTCCATGTTAGCTGACATTGTTAACAGTTCTCTCTCCTCAGGTACAGTCCCCCTCTCCCTCAAATCTGCCGTCATTACCCGTATCCTCAAAAAACCAACCCATCGATCCGTCTGTCCTTGCAAACTATCGCTCCATCTCTAACCTCCCTTTCCTCTCCAAAGTCTTTGAACATGTTGTCACCTCCCAAATCCGTGCCCATCTTTCCCGCAATTCCATGTTTGAATCCCTCCAATCCGGTTTCTGCCCCATTACCGAAACGGCTCTCATCAAAGTCACAAACGACATCCTTTGTGACTGTGACAAAGGCAAACTATCCCTCCTCGTCCTTCTCGATTTCTCTGCAGCCTTTGATACAATTGACCACTCCTATCCTCTTCCAACGCCTCTCCACCTTTGTCCAGCTGGGTGGGACTGCACGCGCCTGGTTCCATACTTAACTATCTAATCGTAGCCAGAGAATCACCTGCGACGGCTTCTCTTCCCGCCCCGGCATAGTTACCTCTGGTGTCTCCCAAGGATCTGTCCTTGGGCCCCTCCTATTTCTCATCTACATGTCCCCTTGGCAACATCATCCGAAAACACAGCGTCAGTTTCCACATGTATGCCGATGACACCCAGCTCTACCTCACCACCACTTCTCTCGACCCCTTCAGTTGTCAGATTGCTTGTCTGACATCCGGTTCTAAATAAGCAGAAATTTTCTCCATTGAATATTGGGAAGAACGAAGCCATTAATTTTGGTCCCTGCCACAAACTCCATTCCCTAGCCACTGACTGCATCCCTCTCCCGAACTCCTGTCTGAGGCTGAACCACACTGTTCGCAACCTCTGCGTTCCTCTAATTCTGCCCTCTAGAGAATCCCTGATTATAATCGCTCAACCATTGGTGGCCGTGCCTTCTGTTGCCTCGGCCCCAAGCTCTGGAACTCCCTCCCTAAACCTCTCCACCTCTCATTCCTCCTTCAAACATACTTCCAGCGCTAATTTCTACTTATGCGGCTCGGTGTCAAATTTTTAAATACTCCTGTGAAGCGCCTTGGGATGTTTCACTACATTAATCATCATCATAGACGGTCCCTCAAAACAAGGATGACTTGCTTCCACGCCAAAAAAAAGGATGAATTTACAGATGTTTCGAACGAAGAACCCGAACTACATCCTGAAGGGTGGAAGATGTCTGTGCGTGGATTCTTTTAACGTGGGGTGGCCGTTGCACACCAACCACCACACGGGCTTGACAGAGCTAGGTCTTGGTCCAGTGGCAAGGATTACCGTACTCTCACTACATTAAAGACGCTATATAAATACAAGTTGTTGTTGTTATCACTTAGATAAGATAGCTATTCTCAAAACAGCTGATGGCTGTGCTGGACACTTTCGGTGACCTTCTGGATGAAATGCCTTTTGATCGCTTGCCAGTCAAAGCACAAACGTCTGACCTTGCGTCAAGTTTTGATCTGCGCAATTCCCAAATTCACCTGCTAGGTCTGTTTAGCTGGCTCATCGTTGCCCCAGTATTTTTAATCTCATCCCCGATCTAGTGTACAATATTTCCGGGAAAAGAGAAGCAGCCAATGTGTTAATTCCATAGTCCAGCACAGGAAGTATCACAGATTCACTAGAATGTTACCAGGGCTCCAAGGGTTAAATTAGGAGGCAATGACGACATAAACTAGACGTATTCCCTGGAACATCGAAGGTTAAGGAGTGATTTGATTGAGTATTTTGAAAGGAATTGATCGGGTAGTGGGTAGGTAGAGAGAAACATTTTTTGCTGGCGTGGGAGTCGAAGACAAGAGGACATAATCAGAGCCAGGCCATTCAGGAGAGAAGTTCGGAAACACATCTTCAGGCAAAGGGCAGTAGAGATGTGACATTCTCACAATTTCCCACAAAAAAGTACTGGACGCTCGCACAATTACAAATGTTAAATCGGAGATCGATAGATTTTTGCTAGCCATGGGTATCAAGGAATATGGAGCCAGGGTGGGTACATGGATTTGAGATACAGATCAGCCATGATTTAACTGAATGGCGCAACTGGCTCAAGAGGCTGAATAGCCTATTCCTGTTCTTATGTTTCAAACCTCGGAGATCGCCTTGGCTCAACAGAACAGGCAATGGCAGTGATCCCACCACAACTAACGGATGGGGCCCTGGGGAACAAGGATCCTCCTTACTCCAGCTGCCTTGCAACAATCTGGAAAATGAGTATATAAAACTGTTTTAGAGGAGCAAACAATTGCCTCTCAGAAGAATATATACTGAGAAGTAATCCTGGCCCTTTACTAATCATCTTTGTTTCCATTTCTTTGGCATTTAGTTTGGCTTTGCTTTAGAAAGTTTCATATAAATGCGCTGAACTAATCTTGAGAATGAGAACTTAAGTATTTTGAAAGGTCTTGCTTTAAACCATTTGCCATTATTTGAATAACTTCCCCTTTCTGTATTATGATTCGATTTGGGTTTTTCAATACTTTAAACTCAGTTTCGAGTTTTTCCTTTTAATGGCTTGCTGTAGATTACTGATTTTACGTTCATGGAAAAGTTATGATGTCAGGTCTATATTTCAATGAATAAACTTGAACCATGGGGAAGCAGTAAGGAGAGTTCTCGTTCACAAAATAATTAAAAATTTTACAACATTGGATTTGAATTTTGAAGTCTACAATGTTGTGCCTTCCAAGTGAGGTCCTGCCATTGAGGGGCTTCAACCAATGGGAAATGGAGGATCGAAGTTGGTGTCAGAAAGCACAACTTAACACTTTGTGGGATCTGTTTTAATGCTCAAAGCACATTTTCTACAAAGTAGTGTTAACATTCAAAACATTGTAATAAAACCTCTTTCATAGCAGCACAAGTTTGTTCTACCATCACCGAAACCTCCACCATCGCCGAATTCCCCACCCCACGATGGGACCCCCCCCCCGTGATGGGGGAACCCCCCCCCCTGGGGGAACCCCCCCTCCCGTGATGGGGAACCCCCCCCGTCCCCCCGTGATAGGGAACCCCCCCTCCCGTGATGGGGAACCGCCCAGTCCCCCCGTGATGGGGAACACCCCGCCCCTCCACCCCGTGATGGGGACCCTTCAGGATGTAGCTCAGGACCTGGAATATTAGGTCCTTCATTGAAACACCTGTGAACTCATCCCTTTTCGGTGTGGAAGCAAGTCATCCTCGATACGAGGGACCACTTATGATGATGATCACGGTCTACAGGGGAAGAACACAGACCGAAAGAGGGAAGCGCAAAGCGGTCAGCACAGACTCACATCACATGTTCAGGGAGGGGGATTTTGGAAACTAATAACCCAGTATTTTGGGCAGATGTTAGAGACAGAACTGCCATATGATGTCAGTCACACTAGGTTACATTTAGAGAAGAGCACTTCAGAGGCCAGGAAGATATGCCTGGCCTGGTTAACACATGGCTGTACTGCAAAGCTGAACTCTACAGGCCAGCCCAACAAAATGAACCTTGCCACATGCTCCTTTATTATTTACATCAGTAGTTGCAGTACATCAGTAGTCCACTAGGGGGCAGCTCTATTTCAGGGCACAGCACCAGAAACTAACTGCTATTTGTGGCACTGGAATCGAGCAAGGAGTCAACATCTCCAGAAGGAAAGAATGTGGCCATGGAAATAAATGAGAGAAAATAAAGAGTAGCCTCGAAATCAAAGGAACAATTAAGTATCTACACAAACACCTGGAAACCTATATCAGATATTAAATCAGATTTTATTTGGTATATGGACACAGACCAGTCTAATACCTTGGAATTAGGAGGAAAGGTGGAGAGCACAGTGAGACAAGATTACCTATAAGGGAAGATACATAAGAATTAGATGAAATAAGAGAAAAGGGTAGAAAAAGAGGGAGCAATATCATGAATAGTTGAAAATACAAGCACGGTTGTTTAGTTTACGACTTTGATCTAAGTGATGTAAGGTTCAATATTTTTGTGATGCAATACCTAACGGTTTGTTCTACATTTCAATAAAATACTGAATTATCAAAAATAGTGGGATACTGGTGCCAGTATACCTACAATCATTTAAGCCTTTTTCTGGGCATAATCTCCTGAGTTACAAAGTTAGTTTTAAAAAAGGTTTAACAACTGATTCAGTGTTGCATAATTCTAGAAACACAGGCTACAGATTTATACATGGTGCCAGAAATTCAAAATCTGTTCAGATGCTAACCAGGAGACAATTGTGTCGTCAAGTCAGATGGCCAGAAAAAATGTTACGACGCATGGACACCCCAAATTTCTATATATTTCTTCCAGAGGTCTTTGAGAGCAGACATAACGTCACTTTTGCATCACTACAAAGAGGCTTCTGATTCACAGCACCACACAAATACTCACTTTATACCAGTTCAGAGTCATATCCCTGATCTGATTTTGCCATACAAAGGTGAAGTGTCCCTCACAGAGAAGGTCTCGCGCGCCTCAGGTGTGACACCACACGGAGGGCACATTCACAGCGTTTTGTTGAACCTCCTGGGCACGTTATAAACTTGCTGCAGACTCCCTCAACATTGAGAAAGTGAATGCTTCCATTCACACTCTGAAAACTTCATCAATGTGCGTGTGTGCACAGTGTTCCTTCCTGACAGTAGGGTATTAGAACAAGCGTCTGAATCAGGCTTAGATTGACCAAAGCCTTTGTTCTATTTAGTAACATGCTGATTATATCCGGCCAATGCAGGGTATGTTCTTTGAGGTTGAGCACTGTTGGTTCAAATCAAAACACATTGCTAATGATCAGAAAACCAGAGACACAAATTCTGTCATTAGGGAGCAGTACAGATTCAGCAAGGATCAATTTGTTGTGACTAATTCTTTATGGCACTGGCCTGACTGCAGCTGAATGGCCAATCCTGCCTCCTGCCGAGGGGGAGCTCTACCACAGGGAATGTCTGTCTGCTACATCACCGTTGTATGATTAGGGTTCCATTAGGCAAGTTTAACTTTTATTTGAAATCTCCAGCAGGGTATTCTTTTTAACCTCCACAATATTTCCCTAAATGGTCAATCCTTCCGAGAGATGATAAAAATTCAGAATGATAATTTGCAGTAAGTTTTTTGTGTCCATTCTGCGCATGTGAGAGTTAGACCGGGGGGGCGGGGGGGAAAGAGACCGGGGGGGGGGCGAGACCGGGGGGGCGAGACCGAGAGACTGGGGGCAGGGAGAGAAAGAGAGACCGGGTGCAGAGAGAGAGAGAGAGAGAGAGAGAGAGACCGGGGGCAGGGAGAGAGAGAGAGAGACCGGGGGCAGGGAGAGAGAGAGACCGGGGGCAGGGAGAGAGAGAGAGAGACCGGGGGCAGGGAGAGAGAGAGAGAGACCGGGGGCAGGGGGAGAGAGAGAGAGACCGGGGGCAGGGAGAGAGAGAGAGAGAGAGAGAGAGAGACCGGGGGCAGGGAGAGAGAGAGAGAGAGAGAGACCGGGGGCAGGGAGAGAGAGAGAGAGAGAGAGACCGGGGGCAGGGAGAGAGAGAGAGAGAGAGACCGGGGGCAGTGAGAGAGAGAGAGAGAGAGACAGGAGGCAGGGAGAGAGAGAGAGAGACGGGGCAGGGAGAGAGAGAGAGAGAGAGAGACCGGGGGCAGGGAGAGAGAGAGAGAGACCGGGGGCAGGGAGAGAGAGACCGGGGACAGGGAGAGAGAGAGAGAGAGAGAGACCGGGGGCAGGGAGAGAGAGAGACCGGGGGCAGGGAGAGAGAGAGAGAGACCGGGGGCAGGGAGAAAGAGAGAGAGACCGGGGGCAGGGAGAGAGAGAGAGAGACCGGGGGCAGGGAGAGAGAGAGAGAGACCGGGGGCAGGGAGAGAGAGAGAGAGACCGGGGGCAGGGAGAGAGAGAGAGAGACCGGGGGCAGGGAGAGAGAGAGAGAGACCGGGGGCAGGGAGAGAGAGAGAGAGACCGGGGGCAGGGAGAGAGAGAGAGAGACCGGGGGCAGGGAGAGAGAGAGAGAGACCGGGGGCAGGGAGAGAGAGAGAGAGAGACCGGGGGCAGGGAGAGAGAGAGAGAGAGACTGAGGGCAGGGAGAGAGAGAGAGAGAGACCGGGGGCAGGGAGAGAGAGAGAGAGACCGGGGGCAGGGAGAAAGAGAGACCGACCGGGGTCAGGGAGAGAGAGAGAGAGACCGGGGGCAGGGAGAGAGAGAGAGAGACCGGGGGCAGGGAGAGAGAAAGAGACTGGGGCAGGGAGAGAGAGAGATCGGGGCAGGGAGAGAGAGAGATCGGGAGCAGGGAGAGAGAGAGAGACTGGGGCAGGGAGAGAGAGCGAGGGAAAGACTGGTGGTGAGAGAGAGCGAGAGAGAGAGAGAGAGACTGGGTAGGCAGAGAGAGAGAGAGAGAGAGAGAGAGAGACTGGGAGTGAGAGCGAAGAGAGAGAGAGAGAGAGAGAGAGACTAGGGAGGCAGAGAGCGAGAGAGAGAGAGAGACTGGGGAGGCAGAGAGCGAGAGAGAGAGAGAGACTGGGGAGGGAGAGAGAGAGGAGACTAGGGAGGCAGAGAGAGAGAGAGAAGAAGGACTGCGGAGGCAGAGAGAGAGAGGAGAGAGAGAGAGAGAGAGACTGTGAGAGAGAGAGCGAGAGAGACTAGGGAGGCAGAGAGAGAGAGAGAGAGACTGGGGAGGCAGAGAAAGAGAGAGAGACTGGGAGTGAGAGCGAGAGAGAGAGAGACTGGGAGTGAGAGCGAGAGAGAGAGACTAGGGAGGCAGAGAGCGAGAGAGAGAGAGAGACTGGGGAGGCAGAGAGAGAGAGAGAGAGAGACTGGGAGTGAGAGCGAGAGAGACTAGGGAGGCAGAGAGAGAGAGAGAGAGAGGACTGGGGAGGCAGAGAGAGAGGCGAGAGAGAGAGAGAGACTGGAGTGAGAGCGAGAGAGAGAGAGAGACTAGGGAGGCAGAGAGAGAGAGAGACTAGGGAGGCAGAGAGAGAGAGAGACTGGGAGTGAGAGCGAGAGAGAGAGAGAGACTGGGGAGGCAGAGAGAGAGAGAGAGAGAGAGAGAGAGAGAGAGACTGGGGAGGCAGAGAGAGAGAGAGAGAGGACTGGGGAGGCAGAGAGAGAGAGAGAGAGAGAGAGACTGGGAGTGAGAGCGAGAGAGAGAGAGAGAGACTGGGAGGCAGAGAGCGAGAGAGAGAGAGACTGGGGAGGCAGAGAGAGAGAGAGAGAGAGAGAGATGGGAGTGAGAGCGAGAGAGGACTAGGGAGCAGAGAGAGAGAGAGAGAGAGAGGACTGGGGAGGCAGAGAGAGAGAGAGAGAGACTGGGAGTGAGAGCGAGAGAGAGAGAGACTAGGGAGGCAGAGAGAGAGAGAGACTGGGAGTGAGAGCGAGAGAGAGAGAGAGACTGGGGAGGCAGAGAGAGAGAGAGAGAGAGAGAGACTGGGGAGGCAGAGAGAGAGAAAGACTGGGAGTGAGAGCGAGAGAGAGACTGGGGAGGCAGAGAGAGAGAGAGAGAGAGACTGGGGAGGCGGAGAGAGAGAGAGAGAGAGAGAGGGAGACTGGGGAGGCAGAGAGAGAGAAAGACTGGGAGTGAGAGCGAGAGAGAGACTGGGGAGGCAGAGAGAGAGAGAGAGACCGGGGGCAGGGAGAAAGAGAGAGAGCCGGGGGCAGGAGAGAGAGAGAGAGACCGGGGGCAGGAGAGAGAGAGAGAGACCGGGGGCAGGGAAGAGAGAGAGAGAGACCGGGGGCAGGGAGAGAGAGAGAGAGACCGGGGGCAGGGAGAGAGAGAGAGAGACCGGGGGCAGGAGGAGAGAGAGAGACCGGGGGCAGGGAGAGAGAGAGAGAGACCGGGGGCAGGGAGAGAGAGAGAGACCGGGGCCAGGGAGAGAGAGAGAGAGAGAGAGAGAGACCGGGGGGCAGAGAGAGAGAGAGAGAGAGACCGGGGGCAGGGAGAGAGAGAGAGAGAGACCGGGGCAGTGAGAGAGAGAGAGAGAGACAGGGGCAGGGAGAGAGAGAGAGACGGGGCAGGGGAGAGAGAGAGAGAGAGAGAGAGACCGGGGCAGGGAGAGAGAGAGAGAGACCGGGGGCAGGGAGAGAGAGACCGGGGACAGGGAGAGAGAGAGAGAGAGAGACCGGGGGCAGGGAGAGAGAGAGACCGGGGGCAGGGAGAGAGAGAGAGAGACCGGGGGCAGGGAGAAAGAGAGAGAGACCGGGGGCAGGGAGAAAGAGAGAGAGACCGGGGGCAGGGAGAGAGAGAGAGAGACCGGGGG
This sequence comes from Pristiophorus japonicus, assembly GCF_044704955.1. Lineage (NCBI taxonomy): Eukaryota > Metazoa > Chordata > Chondrichthyes > Pristiophoridae > Pristiophorus > Pristiophorus japonicus. Next base: position 2,634 of record NW_027250728.1, on the reverse strand, counting down.
CAGGGAGAGAGAGAGAGAGACCGGGGGCAGGGAGAGAGAGAGAGAGACCGGGGGCAGGGAGAGAGAGAGAGAGACCGGGGGCAGGGAGAGAGAGAGAGAGACCGGGGCAGGGAGAGAGAGAGAGTGACCGGGGGCAGGGAGAGAGAGAGAGAGACCGGGGGCAGGGAGAGAGAGAGAGAGACCGGGGGCAGGGAGAGAAGAGAGAGAGACCGGGGGCAGGAGAGAGAGAGAGAGACCGGGGGCAGGGAGAGAGAGAGAGAAGACCGGGGGCAGGGAGAGAGAGAGAGAGACCGGGGGCAGGGAGAGAGAGAGACCGGGGGCAGGGAGAGAGAGAGAGAGAGACTGGGGGCAGGGAGAGAGAGAGAGAGAGAGACCGGGGGCAGGGAGAGAGAGAGAGAGAGACCGGGGGCAGGGAGAGAGAGAGAGACCGGGGTCAGGGAGAGAGAGAGAGAGACCGGGGCAGGGAGAGAGAAAAGAGACTGGGGCAGGGAGAGAGAGAGATCGGGGCAGGGAGAGAGAGATCGGGAGCAGGGAGAGAGAGAGAGACTGGGGCAGGGAGAGAGAGCGAGGGAAAGACTGGTGGTGAGAGAGAGCGAGAGAGAGAGAGAGAGACTGGGTAGGCAGAGAGAGAGAGAGAGAGAGAGAGAGACTGGAGTGAGAGCGAAGAGAGAGAGAGAGAGAGAGAGAGAGAGAGAGAGAGACTAGGGAGGCAGAGAGCGAGAGAGAGAGAGAGACTGGGAGGCAGAGAGCGAGAGAGAGGAGAGACTGGGGAGGGAGAGAGAGAGAGACTGGGAGTGAGCGCGAGAGAGACTAGGGAGGCAGAGAGAGAGAGAGAGGACTGGGGAGGCAGAGAGAGAGAGAGAGAGAGAGAGAGAGAGAGAGAGAGAGAGAGACTGGGAGAGAGAGCGAGAGAGACTAGGGAGGCAGAGAGAGAGAGAGAGAGGACTGGGGAGGCAGAGAAAGAGAGAGAGAGAGAGACTGGGGAGGCAGAGAGAGAGAGAGAGAGAGAGAGACTGGGAGTGAGAGCGAGAGAGACTAGGGAGAGAGAGAGAGAGAGAGAGAGAGAGAGAGGACTGGGGAGGCAGAGAGAGAGAGCGAGAGAGAGAGAGAGAGACTGGGAGTGAGAGCGAGAGAGAGAGAGAGAGACTGGGAGTGAGAGCGAGAGAGAGAGAGAGAGACTAGGGAGGCAGAGAGAGAGAGACTAGGGAGGCAGAGAGAGAGAGACTGGGAGTGAGAGAGAGAGAGAGAGAGAGAGACTGGGGAGAGAGAGAGAGAGAGAGAGAGAGAGAGAGAGAGACTGGGGCAGAGAGAGAGAGAGAGAGAGAGAGAGAGAGAGAGAGAGACTGGGGAGGCAGAGAGAGAGAGAGAGACTGGGAGGCAGAGAGAGAGAGAGAGAGAGAGAGACTGGGAGAGAGAGACGAGAGAGAGAGAGAGAGAGACTAGGGAGGCAGAGAGAGAGAGAGAGAGAGACAGGGAGGACTGGGGAGGCAGAGAGAGAGAGAGAGAGAGACTGGGAGTGAGAGCCGAGAGAGAGACCTAGGGAGGCAGAGAGAGAGAGAGAGAGAGCTGGGGGAGGCAGAGAGAGAGAGAGAGAGACTGGGAGAGAGAGAGAGAGAGAGAGAAGCAGGGAGGCAGAGAGAGAAGACTGGGAGTGAGAGAGAGAGAGAGAGAGAGAGAGAGAGAGAGAAGAGAGACTGGGGAGGCAGAGAGAGAGAGAGAGAGAGAGAGAGAGACTGGGAGGCAGAGAGAGAGAAAGACTGGGAGTGAGAGGAGAGAGAGAGACTGGGGGCAGAGAGAGGAGAGAGAGAGAGAGAGGGACTGGGAGGAGAGAGAGAGAGACGGGGCAGGGAGAGGAGAGAGAGAGAGAGACGGGGGCAGGGGAGAGAGAGAGAGAGCAGGGAGGAGGAGAGAGAGAGACCGGGGGCAGGGAGAGAGAGAGAGAGAGAGACCGGGGCAGGGAGAGAGAGAGAGAGACCGGGGGCAGGAGAGGAGAGAGAGGACCGGGGGCAGGGAGAGAGAGAGAGAGAGACCGGGGGCAGGGAGAGAGAGAGAGAGAGGACCGGGGGCAGGGAGAGAGAGAGCCGGCAGAGAGAGAGAGAGACCGGGGGCAGGGAGAGAGAGAGAGAGAGACCGGGGGCAGGGAGAGAGAGAGAGAGAGAGACCGGGGGCAGGGAGAGAGAGAGAGAGACCGGGGGCAGGGAGAGAGAGAGAGAGAGAGACCGGGGCAGGGAGAGAGAGAGAGAGACCGGGGGCAGGGAGAGAGAGAGAGAGAGACAGGGGGCGGAGGGAGAGAGAGGCAGGGAGAGAGGAGAGACCGGGGGCAGGGAGAGAGAGAGAGAGACCGGGGGCAGGGAGAGAGAGAGAGAGACCGGGGGCAGGGAGAGAGAGAGAGAGAGCGGGGGCAGGGAGAAAGAGAGAGACGGGGGCAGGAGAGAGAGAGAGAGACCGGGGGCAGGGAGAGAGAGAGAGAGAGAGAGAGAGACCGGGGCAGGGAGAGAGAGAGAGAGACGGGGGCAGGAGAGAGAGAGAGAGGAGACCGGGGGCAGGGAGAGAGAGAGAGAACGGGGGCAGGGAGAGAGAGAGAGAGAGAGAGACGGGGGCAGGGAGAAGAGAGAGGAGACCGGGGGCAGGGAG